>NC_139344.1:109633270-109835770 GCF_055883805.1 Amblyomma maculatum | reverse complement strand
TTCCTACAGAAGACTACCAGACTTAGGATAGTGGAGTGTATCACTTTAACAGGTGCGCAGCTACAATTTAGAAACTAGTTTTGTGCAGCATTGTCTGGACATCTTCGCGTGTGCTATGCGCCCTAAAAACAAGAAAACAGTCATGAAAATAACTCCATTTGCGTGCTTTCGAAAGCAGCCCCGTTGACAAACAAACAAAAATTGCTTTCTTCAAAACAGTGCGTAATACCATGAAAGCGTCGGCCCGTGTTTATGACTCACCATGTCTAGCCTCACTTGGCACTTCTGTGTATCCCACCTTTTAGCCCTCCTGAGGTTAAGAGCGTCCTAGTAATATGCTTTCTCGCATTCATAACAAACGTATAATCATTATTTGCCTCCCCATGCATCATATCGTGAATAACAAACTGAGTGATAGCGCAAGCAGCGAATTATTGGTCCGAGGAAAGAGCGCGCTGGAAAAGCGACCTCGTAGGTCTAGTTTTATACTTGTTAAAACGATTTGAATTCTATGTTCACGTTTAATGCAAGAAGGGAGTTATATATCAGGTTCTTTTCTTCTTCTTGTTTTCTTAAAATTTCACTTCCTCTCCCAATTACATGGACCAATCATCTAATTGCAGAATACAGAATTTATTTACACTATATACACGTTTCAGCACAGCTTCACTTCTGTCAGGGTGCGGCCTCTCATCACGGCCCCCGAAACGAGTCTCCAGTTTGCCGCGTAGACCGGACTCCTCAGAGCTTCTCCCTCTCTCTGGGTTCTCGTCTTCCCCCGTCTTCCGGCGTCACCGTATCAGCAGTTGCAAGCTCCCGCCGAATTCCTGGCAAACAACTCGCTGGCACGGCTGGGGGTGTTTGAGGGAGGATCGGGTGTCCTCTCGGGAGCGATGCTTTTCTTCGGCCTACATCGCTGGCCGTCCGTGCGGCGCTAGCCCGCAGACTTCCTCCCAAATTCGGACCTTTCACAAGGAGGCGTCATCCACGGCCACTCCGTTTGCACGCACGCACATATACACACAAACGCAAGCACACACACGTCGCAGTCTTTCCATTCGTTCGTTTTTTTTTTTTTCTGCCCACGATCAGGGCGCGCGCACTTAACAACGGGATTAATAAAACTGTTGAACAAAATTCTAGGCAGAAAGGTGGATCTTCAGTGGTTAAAATTGAAGGGACAATGACTGGCAAGCTTTTATACGTTTTCTTCGCCCACAGTCTGACGATTCTTGGTTTCTCTTATCCCCTGTACTGATCATCATCATCATTACCATTTATCTCTAATGTTTACATATACGTTACCTGTCGTTTAGGGCTTCACACATTTGTGAAACGAGAATGGCACTCATCCTCTGCAATTATAGATGAAGAAGAGCGAATATGTTGATAGCTTTAGGAGAGTCTACACCAACATCTAACTTGAGTTAGAAGTAGTTCTCTGTAGCGCCAGATTTACTGAAGCTTCTCCTTGAGGTCGTGAACATCATCAATACCGGAAAGCGATCCTTCGTAGGAAACAGCTTTTGCCAGCGAATTTCCGTATACACTGGTTGCGCGCTGCACATAACCGCTCCGCGACTTGGACGAGACAGCGTATCACAGCTAGGTCACGTATTTGTGTGCAAATTTACGGCCGAGTCATAAAACGCTAACTGCTCTGGTAGCTTTCACAACATAATCTAAACTACAGGTGGAGCGCCAGGATCGGCCAGACCGCCTGATGCGGTGTTAGTATAAGTAGTCGTCTTGAGGAAACTGTCACCTATAGGAAATCGTGCCAAGTGCAGAAACGCCAACAGCCGTTCTGGCGTGCATCACCGAGATTCGCCTTCGATCGGTTCTGAATACAGCTGTCTGAAAAGTAAAACGTGAACCACGTTCCGTGTTACAGGGCACGCTCAATACGATATTCCTTTGATCAGTAGGCCATCCGTATCTGACACCAACTTAGCCTGAATAACGCTGTTAACGTAGTCCTTCTATAAATACGGCGTGCAAATCTGAACATACAGCTCCCGTGACACTTGTGTGGACTCTATGAAAGGTGACACTATTGCAGGGGCAAAAAGCGAAGAATTGCATTGAATAAGAAACCCGCTGCCGGAGAGACAGTCACTCGTTGTTCTTATACCGAAAAACGATCTTGTCCTGAGAGAAAGCGCAGACCTTTGCCGGCGCATTTCCTAGCTTACACTGTTTGCACGCTCTGCCGAAGCGCGCCGACTCCGGTACAAACTAATGGCGAAGTGCCAGGGTGGCCGGTCGCTGCACTTAATATGCGCAGGGTAGTTGAGGAAAAATATCTCCAGGTGGTCGTGTCATCCATAAAAATGCCGCCAGCCATTCTCAATGCATATACAAGGAAAGAGGCTTAACTTCTTATTCGATAACGCAAAATATTCACTTAATAGAAAGTTTCATGTGTGTCTAAAGCTATGTGAATTAAACCCATGCTGAAGAAAGTCTAAGCTATTTCTTACCTAAAAAAAGAACAACCGGATAGCCCTCACGTTATCAATAATTGGAGGCAGCTTCTAGCTAGTGCCGCTAGTTGTTGCAGCTTATGTCGCTTCAATGGGGGAAATCACCTTTCTTGGTGCTAGTACAGATAACGGACGGTGCATTTCTCCACATAAATTGGTTCTAGATGATCTCTCGAACCCGTCAAAGACAAAAGCGTCTTGATGCTTCATCTAAATTTGTTTGAAAACCATTCGAAGCTTGGACAATAGACGTCCAAGGAAAGTACGAAAATGTCGACATTTTCAGGGGTGACAAAACGCGAGTTTCACACAACCTAGAGCTTTAATAACTCTTTCATGCGGCTTCCATTAGAACACTCAAGGGCTTCCAATAGTATTCTCAAAACGGCCACGTATTTTTCTATTTTATTACACTCTAGGGCGCCAGAAACATCCGCATTTCGCTCAACTACGGTGCCTTAATAGGAAATGTCCCCCCAACGCTTCTATGCGTGCTACGGAGAAATCATTAATGTGTTATATTGAAGACAGCCCTTTGGCCACTCCTTAAAAGTTCGCTTTAGTCGACTCTGTGTCATATGAGATAAAGTGAGCTTCGAGCTTTTGAGGCTTCAGTCTGAGAACCAATACCAGAGAATAAATTCGGGCGCCAGAAGCGCATTCATTATTAAGTCCTTTTAGAGGTGCTCTACTTTCCCGGAAAGTGAAGCCGGGTAACGCTTCTCAAGATGCCCGTGCGAAGTAACAGAAAACGCCAACTGAGTGCCTCCCCCGTTTTTATAGTCACTCTTCCCGATCCCACCTAATCAAACACGCAGACACGCCCAGGCCATTCCGATTCTGGAGAAAAGAACTCTCGCAAAATCGAAGAGGCCGCTTCCTTTGCAAGATTGCCTGTGGCGCAGACTCGAACGACACTCACGTAGCGCGGAGGCACGCGCTCCAAAACATGCGCACCACATCGGGAAAGGACGCAGTAAACACGCACTCACGGAGAAAGCACGCACGATACGGCGCATCGAATGCACGAGCGGCCGCCGCGCCGCCGGCGCGTGGCGCAGGCCGCGTCTCATAAAATTTCGGCCGGGTTGCGTCAGCAGCGCGGGAGCAGCCGAGCCATGTTTTCTAATTCGCTCGGTGACGCGCTTCCCCGCACGATTTAACTGCGCGTCGAAGCACTTCAAGGTGGCCGTGTATTGGCGGGGCGTACAAACGGAAATAGCCTTGCGCTCAAGGATCCTCGCGGCGGCCCTCTTGCTGACGTGATGCGGGCCACTGGTTTCCCCGTGCCATACAGACGGCCGCGGTCAGGGTGATCGCGCGGCCAGCACGCGCCGGACATGTAAATATAGAAGATAGAAAGCGCGCGCGCTCAGATGGGCACGTACGCGCGTAGAAACCCATTTTCGTCCCCAGCCGACTTCTCTCTGCTTTATTATTAATATTATTCCTTCAACTGTCCTCTTCATCCTGGACGGCACGTCCGCTGATCTTAGAAGAGGGAAGCACGTACTACTGCACAAGATCACACTAATAAATGAATGATTGAGCGGAAACTCATATCATGTAGTGGTCGCAGGCGAATTGACTGAGAGGCTTTGCGGAAGCGACGAATATGCGATGCCCCTTTCACCTGACTCAGTTCATTCATACGGCACAATAATGCTTCCTAAATACCCAACTTTTACAGGTTATGCTCATGTACCGCCTGACTCTTCACTGCGTAATGCAACGATGTTAAATGAGAAATAGACTGGAAAAATGACTAATCAATTGAGTAACAATTGCAGAGAAAGGAGGGCCCTCCCTCGGTATTGTGGATGAAAATGGTGCAGGCAGTGATGCACGCGTATTTAGGTTATCTTAGTTGACAATACACCCTGGCCAATCCCCCGCCGTGAGTATGTGCCATTATGACGGAGGACATCATCATGGTCGTATTTTTGTTTTTCACCAATTTGGGAATCCCCCATTAAACGATAGTAAACTGTATTCAGGTTCCTAGGGTGGTTTCAGGGAAATCACGGGCGTATTTCAGTTTTCTTAGTGCCAAAGATGGGAGCAGATGCGGACGCCTCTGAAAGGAAGCGGCGCGCCCTTCTCCAGTCTAATGCTTTTTCTTGGTTTTGTCGGCTATGAATAGCTTGTGCGAAACAGCCTCCATAAATTCAATTAATCCAAAGACAAAGATAAGCTACAGGAGCGAATAAGTACCAAAATAAATATAATACTGAAACGCTATTGGTCGTCCGGACAGTGGAAAAGAAACACTTTATATGACATATATTTGTGCGAGGCTATGCATATACGTAGAGATACGGACTTAGTTAAACGGAGCGCGCTTTTTAGTTTGCAGATAAGAAAATAATATTAGTCCAAGTTAAAGCGCACGGGCGTCTACTACCAGTTCGCACATACCTCGACTGCTAATTTCAATTATGCAATGCGTGAAAATTATCATAACAAAATACCGCGCTCCGTTTCTTTTTGGCCGCACCTATATGCTAGTCAGATCGAATATGACCAGTGGACTGGTGGTCACGTGTAACCTCTGTAATACACGAAAACAAAGAACTCAAACCCTAAGGAGACAATAATATAGCGGCATAAGGAATTCCAGACGAATAGCTTCCTCTGCGATGGAGGTGCATTTTTAAAATAAATAGAAGGCATGCGTATGCGGTTCTATGTCGCAAGTTTATCACTCCAAAATTGTGTCCGTGTCCGTTCTCGTTCCACGGACTCCCGCGCTTCAAATCAACAAGATTGCCGCATATTTGGTCCTGGATAATTTCTAAGTGAATTTTGAAATAGGGATTCCAGAAAAAAACGCTGGTTCTGTTATGTATCTTTCAAAGGCGCAGGGCAGACAACCTATAGAAAAGGCATACTCTGTTTTACACATCCTCCTGCGCGCTCGCACTGTCAGTACAGGGATTCCAGCGCAATACAAAATTTCTCACAATGTTTAACACGTGACTGAAATCTGAAATGTGTCTCTAAATCGGCAGCAAAAGTTCATTTCAAGCATCAAGTCCTGCAGTGTTGGATTTTTCGTATTTGGTTCTGTGTCTGCGTTATAAACATGAAGTACAAAATCTCTGAAAAGTGTGGCGCTTTTTAGTCGGCCTCAGCTGCTGAGCACAAAGAAGCTGTGCGAAATTCCGTTCTTCTCTTTCCTTCGACGCTCGTGTAATGCCGAATGTATAATTTCGGCAGTGACAGCTGCGTACCGTTGGCGCCCAAATACAAAAGACTGCCGTGCCGCGTGCTATTAGGGAAGCTGCACCTGGTTCAAAATTCTATCAAATTCGAAGGGTTGAATTTTCAAATCTTGTAGTTTGCGCATACGAAATATTTTGGCACCGGCTTTTGAAAGAGCGGCGCAGTCGGCGATTAACACCGCGACGGATTACAGGCTGTTCCATAGCGCGAAGCGCTGAGGGGAAGAGGGGGGGGGGGGGGGGGGGTTGGAGACGTCGCTTTCAGTCTGAAGAAGTCAGTGACCTTCAAAAAATGGAAGCACTTCTGGCCTGCCTATGTCTATGCCGGTGTGGAGAATGGTTAAGACTGTTACATTCTTAATGTGGTGATAAAATGAGAACTCTAATCCAAGATATTGATGAAGACATTTTGAAATAATCCACCTCGTTTTTTTTTTTTTTTCATTGTATACATTTGTTGAAATGTACTCGGAAATTAGGCACCAGCAGAAAGGCCTAGCTGCTCGTTTTCATTATGTATTCTGCGCTTAGCAATGCTGTATTTATTTTGCAGACTAATAGACTTACCTGGTAGTAGTTTTGGTTGCTAAATATATTAACGTACGCCTCAGGACCAAAATACAGGCGCGGCACATTTTCTGTTCATCCTCATAGAGAAGGGACGTTTCAAGTCCTTGAAACGCAAAAAAAAAAAATAAATAAATAAAAAAAAGTTCTGACGAACGCACCAGTACAAGACAGCCAAAATAGCATCGCAGGAAGTAACATGAGAATCGCATGCCATAATTCCAGTAAAGAAACTGCTACTGAAAAAAACTACCTTTTTGAACATGTTTTAAAGGTACAAAAACTTATTGCAGCCATTTGACACAAGAATATGCATATCTGCGCTACAACAAACTGTCCTATCTTGTTGTTTGGGTGTACCGCCTAATTTGTAATTTGGAAGAAAACAAAATTGGGACTATGGTATAGCAAAATCTGCAATTGAACAAATACATGCAGCATAAAGGATTGGCGAATAATTCAATTTGGTCACTATTTTCAACCCTAGGCTCACGTAAACTGTGAAGGGAGTAAGCAGTGATTCTCGCCACCCACAAGAAAAAAACACAAGATATAGGGCAAAAAATATTTGAAATAAGTTCTTAACCTTGCCTTTTATACTTTCGTGAGTAACAAAAGTGATGGGTTGTACCGAAAGTAATGTAAAATTTAACGCAACTTTTTTGCTAACTGGCATACGTCGTGCAAATACTACATGCTTGTAGGGTAACCCTTATAGCAGTCGTTAAAATCGTCCTCTTTGAGTGTAGGCTACAACTGAATTTCCAACAGAATCGACCAGCTCATACCTGCAAAGGAATGATGCAAGCTACCTGAGTTGCAGGAAACAGCCACAATAATTTTGGGAGCTGATCACTGGATTTACAACATTTCAGGCCTTGGAGAACTTGTGTGTCGTGATTGCCTAAATTGTTCCTTAGTTCTTGCGTCATTAATCATCATTACGAGCCATTGAGGCTATCTCGTCGTACCCTAAAAGGCGGAGCATATGTTGATTTATCGGTTTATTGGGTACGTTTAACGTCCCATAGCGACTCAGGCTATCAGAGACGCCGTAGTGGCGGGTTCCGGAAATTTCGACCACCTGGGATTCTTTAACGTGCACTGACATAGCATAGCGCACGGGCGCCTTGCTTTTCGCCTCCACCGAAAAGTGGCCGCCGCGGTAGGGACCCAATCTCGCATCCTCAGGCACAATAGCCGAGTGCCATAACCACTGCACCACCACGGCGGGGCGTTGACAGCTAAACGTCTCTTACAAGAAACTCGCCTGTTCCTCGCGAGCACTCTCAGCTCTGGGAAATCAGGTGCTGCATGAGATAACGCTCCGCAGAACAAAAATGGAAACTGCGATGCAGCGTTGCGAAACGCGAATATTTTATTTTCCATGTCTCCAACTCCCTTCGTTCGTCTGATGAGGATCGTTCAACTAATCATTTCGTCAGAAGAGAGCAAGGATGTACCATCGTTTGGTGCAGCTTATGACCATACCATAGGCGCTGCGGCCGTTTCGCACCTCCTTTTTCAAGCACGGCGGGAAACACCTTTCAGGAGCATCAAAACGAGCCGCACACTAATGCGCCTACTGACCGGCTATTAGGAATGACCTCTGGCGCGTGGCATGGGCGTCTGCCACGAGGAAAAAAAGGCGCTTATCAACTTGGGAGGAAAAATTCATTTCGACCTGACGTCAATCGAGCGGAAACACCGAGGAAGCATTCTGCCGCATGGTTAATCTTCAACACAAACAGTCGGTAGACAAACAAGCTCAAATGAACGTGACGAGAAAAGCTATACATTTTTTTAAATAGAGCATTACTGGTGAGACGATAAATACGCGCCTTGATTGCCTTCATGAAACTTGAAGTGCACTTAAAGATCTCCTTACTCATAAGAAAAGCATTGTAATCGGTAGAGACCTAGCCAGCATGTCATTCATCGCTAAACCTGCAGGAAGAGCTGAGAAATCAAATGCACAGTATTAAGTTTCTTCAATTACCCATTTGGACTCTCCCACTTCCATCAACTTGCGCTGCCACTATATATACTATAGACTTTCCGCCTTCAAAGGCCGCGCTCCGTTGCCCTTGGTCATGGTAATCCTGCTGTCGCTGCTATCTTGAAGCTCATGTTTGTTGCAGCAGATGAACAGATGTCAGCCCACCCGCATGCTGATATCGGGCGGCAACTTCATCCCGCATGACGCGCATCAAAAATGGAAGCGAAAAGCTAGCTGCTTAGCATCTACTCAGTTCGCAGGTGCAACGCTCTACGTAAACAAGTTAAATAGTTCTATTGTTCACGGCCAAGTTCTCTCCGCAGAATGCTTTGGTTTGGTTGTGATCTCCTATACCAAAGCTTGAACGTTCGGCACATGTAACTTCAGACGCTGGTCACATCAAGCAAAATATGTCAAAAAATAGCCTCGTCCACTTCTAGCTATAACACGGTCACTGCTTTCAAAGCGTCATTGCGTCCGACCCGGCCACGCAATAGAGCTTAGTGGCAGGCCATGTGAAGCAACACAACCGGGTCCTTCTGTGCTTGCATCGTTTTGCATCGATATGTGCCTGCGTCGGGCGCAATGCTGCTTTAAAAGCAGTTACCGTGTTATAGCTAGAAGTGGACGACCCTGTACCAAGCAATTTTGCCATCTGATCACACGGGCCTTGCACCGAACTGGTAAAGTCAGTTGCGAAAAAAGAATAGCCCATGATTACTGAATATAATCCAATATTTTATTGAAACTGACGTAATTGTTTTTTTCATAAAATCTACGTATCATCGCTGCAGAAGCACCAGCCTGCACAATAATTAGAAGGTAAAGGTCGGAAGCCATCAGCGATGCGTCTTGTGAAGAGCTACGTCAAAAGAGGACAGGTTCAGATGTCCGCAGGGCAAAAGGTGGTTATGAGAGGCATTTCGCGGTAGTCTCGGTGATAACGTTAGACGTGTGACTGGCAAACACAATCTGGTCAAGTTTCTTTTCTGTGTGTGTGTGTGTAATGTTAGCGCTAAATATTCCTGCATTAAATGTGCACGTGAGGGGCGCATTGCGCACGGTAGCGCACATACACAGAGCTGATTTCAAGCAACAACCAAATTCTTAGTAACAATTGATATATGCGTTCAATTCTGACTTTCCTGATTCGGTTATACTAATTGCAGTTCGAATCGACAGTTCATTCCTCCGGCGGCAAAGAATAGATTCTACTCATAGCTCGATATTGCATAGAGTCCAGCAAGAGTGCCAGGAGTGGCTTATCATACAGGCGAAGAGGTTGTTGGAATTGGCTGGAGCCGTGCTTGTATTGAAGACACTGGAGTTGGAAGGGAAGAGATGGTGGAACAGCGTGTACGCTAACGGTGTGTGCACCAAAAGCAGTGCACACAGGCTTCTGCGTCACACTGGCGACACACATTCAAAGGGAAATTTTATGAGTTTCCATAGGTTTAAGTGCAAATATTAATGTACATGGCATGAACTCAGCCATGGGGATATGACAGTAGGGGTGTCACAACACAGATATAAAGAGTGGCGGAAGATGTTTTCGACACAGAAAGAAGTTTCTTGATACTGTTGTACGTACCAAAATTTCCGTGAGCAAAGGTTCATACAGCGATATCGTTTAAACCATGGTTGCATAAGCATTTCATGTTATTCTTTTTTTCTAACAGAAGAGCATCACAAGGATTTTAATACAAAAACTCAGCGTGCGATGCATCTACAAGAAAAAAATATAGTCGATTTAGCTTTGCTGACCAAATGTGAAATATGTGTGCCAGTATGTCGTGTTTCATTTCTCTGTCGATACGAGGCTAGGGTTTCATGGCCAGGCATCACGTAAAAATCGACCTCAGTGGCAGCGCACTTTAAAGTTTGGGGCTCACTTCACACGTCTTTATAGGTCAATGAGATAGTTATGTATTTGAATCCATTGATCAGGGATGAAATCTGAAGACGACGACATCCAATACACAACGGCGCGAGAGAGTAGCATAAACACGCGGGGTGATCGGCTGCGCTGATAGCATATTTGTATCGTGCAGTGGGCAGTGAAGTGGATCAGTTCACGCCGCTGCGGGATCGCTAATTAGTTTCGGCGCAGTTGCGGCCATTTTGTTTTATACATTTCAAGGTCAGAGGCATAATATCCACGCCATCTGTACTCCTCTTTCTTAGCTTCGCAGCCGGTGGTGTCCAGACACGCAGCCCGGCTTACGGGCTCACTGTGGAATTTAATGTTAGCCCAATAAAACCTTACGGCACTTACGGCCTCGCGGGGGATTCGGAACAGCGGCTGAGCTTGCTGTTGCTTTAGACCACTCAAACAACGCAGGATCTTTTCTCGCCGCGCGTTCCGCAAATAGGCTCTGGTGCGATTATTTGGAAATATCCCTCTTCTACTAGCATTGATCCGCAATACACTCCAAATGCAAACGCCGGGGGACAGCTGCAAGTGCCAACCCAAATTTGAACACGTGCCTTGTTTGAACCCTTCGCTTGATGCCACTTGATCGAACACTCGACACTTTATTACAGCAAACAGGACAATATTAAAAATAGTTTCAACAATTTGGAAAAGGTGGCAGGCAACCTTCCTCAACGCGTGTTAAGCTGCCGGGCCTCTCGCTACGGCCCTAGTTGACATCGTAAAGCATAGAGGGCGCCACAAATCTTGGTTTCTCGCCCTATAGTTCCAACGACACGAGTAAATTTGCTAACAAAATTCAGTCCACTTCGATTACTATTCGTTTTCGAATTGATAGCCTCCTAATATTTTTTTTCTCTTTTTCACTTGTACTGCTTCCCCAAGCTCGCTATTCATGTGTACTTATTTCCGTTGCTTGCCTAAACAATCTTCAGGGTCTCAGAAATTATACAAACCTTACTTTATAGTTACTGTCGGAAACAACGAATACCTACAAAAGTAAATGTCTCACGCCATGGTCAGATCTTCCCATCATGTTTCAACTATAGCTCATATAATATACATGAGAAAAAAGCTGTCATTGCTCGATGAATTTTAAGTTAGAGCAATAAAAGAAGCGATATAAAATCTTCTATGGATGGGTAAAAGGATAATTTCTAACTTTTTAGAACTTCCGAATGTACATTCTGAAAATAGAGAGTGATTTCTTAGACACCACTATTTTATAGATTTTGTTAAATTGCATCCTGAAGGCCATTTTCGCAGCCTCGCACTGCAGTCATGGATAACTAAGGGCACTAAAAACTGATCTTTTTTATAAAAAGAAAGCCTCCGAATTTAGCACAGAAAAAAAAAAATTAAAAAAACTGCTGCTGGACTGTGCGCCCGACCGGTTTGCAACAATTTCTTCAAACCATTCATGTTCTGATCCAAATCCAAGACAAAAATTTGATGGGTTCGGTTTCGTTCCACTGCCTGGCGAAATTTCGGCTACAGCTCTGAATTCTAGTTCAGTTTTAAGTTCCAGTTCTACACACTGCCTACAAGTGCGACGTTTCGGAGGCCTGCTGTTATTCGTCCAATGCGAGTGGCATATTGCGTGTCTCTGACGCTCGAAAGTTTGTATTCTGCCACAAGCACACCTGCCAAGCTTACGTTTTCTTGTGGCACCATTTTGTTTCAACGCGCTTTCTAGCAGCAAGCATTGCCGAACACACATTGCAGCACAATGCATCTGCCTCTCGTGACAACGCATTACAACTCACCCTCATGGTCGAAAAGCGCATTGGAATTAGCAGCTATAAATTAATCATTTTTGCACAGCTCTTCACCACGTGCCAGAGCCAAAGCCGAGAGCGCCAGAAATGAAAGGTGGAGTGTGCTAGCTAGCGGACAGACACACCTCCCAAGACGATGCCTGTTTGCAGAGTAGGTTATACTTATTTTCATAACTGCGGCAAAGCGCAAGAGCCTCTAAATAATGCTTGCAGGAAAAATGCGCATAATATCCGTTGCCACGTGCGCTCGTGACCTCCAAAAAAAGGCTGCGCAGCCTGAGGAAGGAAAAAAAACAAATTTTATTTCACCCCGAAGCTACTACCACGACAAACGTGATAACCGGGACCATGAAGTTGCCGTAAACCACACATATGTAAGCAACCTGTAGCGCCAGTTACGACGCAATCTTTTGCCATGCGAATTCAGCGTCCAATTTGCGCTTCAAACATACCAGCAAGTTACCGCAAGTTTTTTATATTCCCAATGGAGCTTCTGATATAAATACGCGAAGGTGACCTAGTTCACCGCTGGCGGTATACTACAACTGCTTAAATTCGACACCACTTTACTCTGTCTGTTAGCCGCTCTGGTCGGATATCACGTTTATGACTCGTCTGCGCCGGTGTCACGGCTGACACCGAATAGAAGCCTTAATTATTACTCAGAAACTGAGCTGGAACTCTCGTTTGTTGGTATTTATCCCTAAGTGGAACCTGTAGCATGCACTGCTTCATATCGACCAAAACATTCAGCAGAGGTTTTCTTTTCGCGTTCACATGCCGGCGTTCATTCTGGTCACTTACTACTGGGTGCTTCTCGTATTTTATAGGAAGGTTACAATGATTATATTATGATGTGAGAAGTGTGCGAACACGAGCTAGAGCATATTGTGGTGCAGCGTGCTTCTGGGCAGCGTCGTATGTATGTTCATCCTATTCGATTCAGCAGTAGTTCGCCAGTTTTGCTTGCCTCATACGGGCAATGTTCCAAGCGCTATTCTGTGCCTTCAGAAGAATGGTCTCTTGATTAGCTTTAGGCTTGCTACAAACGGTAAGGCAGCTTATAGATATTCTCTTTTCTTCTCTCTCTTTTCGTGGCCTACTGCTGTCTATTAAAGAAATGAGTGAGGGGCTGGTATACATCTGCCTTGTCATCATTTATAAAATGTAATTTGCATAAAAATGTCGATAGGCATGTCTTACAGTTACGCAAATCAACTGAGTGCTTTATTCCTATGTTTCTGCATAGTTTGCTGGGAGTGTGCAGAGACAGATCGAGGGGGTGAAAGGGTTTTCGCCTTCCGCTTGGTGATAGTCTTAGCGCATTTTATTATGTCCATATCGTTTGGGGGTAGCTGTCATTATTTATTTTTGGTCTTGCGTGCTGTCTGTAGGTTGCAACTGTCAGGTGATTTTTCAATAGTTTGTAAATTTGAATTTTCAAAACTATCAGAGATACCTTGGTGTGACCCATATTTAGGGGATTTCGCAATAAGGCGGGCCTTATGTACATTTTATGGGTAATTATTAAACAACTATATAAAAAATAGACGAATCAACTTTTTATTCTTGATTTTAGGGGTCATGTTATTTATCGAAAATGGAGGCCGCTAGTAATAATAGTGAGCCGCCTCCATCAAGTTTCATAATCGGCAATTCAGTTCGCTATAGCGGACGTAAAATTAAACGGACACCGTCCGTATTGCGTGTATAAAATTTCAAGCTATGCCTTCTTACAATTTGAGCACGTTTGCTTCTCAACTTCTTTAGTAGCTGCGTACTGTGGTTAGACACAAAATTTACATCTTGCTCTGCGGCGGGAATGAGTCCAAGCGGTGCCAGGGCCGGCTATGCTGAAGAGATTAGCGACGTGATAGCCGCCAATCTCGTGACTAACTAGTCATGGGTAATGACTAATTAGTCATGACTATAGTAATTGGTAAAGATAGAGATGACTGTGACTATGAAGTCATCACATTGTGACATCTTCGGCCGTAACGTCATGACTGGATGTTGCGTCGCCATGACGCCACATCCAGTCATGTCTAATAATCGAAACTGACGTCATAATGGCGTCACTCACGGTGATGATGCCACCAGACCGCGGTACACCAGACAATTCAAGCATATACTAAGCTGATTCCGCTGGGCGTCTGGTTCAGGCGCCCGTGCGGCGCTTTTCATTATATAGCGCTTCCTCGAACGCCGCACAACACCTACAGAAGCAGACGCAGTACAGCAGGCATCACCGGCGTTTCAAATTGGTTTACAGGAAGGAAAAGGCGCAGTATCTGTCACAATTCTCGGCGGACACCTGACCCGAGCCGTAAGAAAAAGAAGGAAGGTGAGAATGAAAGAAGGAAGAGAGAGACAGGTGCCGTAGTGGAGGGCTACGGACCCTCATCGCACTTTAGTGGTTCAATGTGCCCCTGAGCAATTTTGCTCTTGTCTTTTACAATCAGCATATAGTGCATCTGCGTATTTTCTTGTACAGACGCATACTGAGCAACTAGTGAGTTAGGACCAACCGTCTCGAAGAGAGGCGCACACACATTGTCATCAGATTAATCCACCACCAATTGAAAAAATAATTATAAAATATCAAGATTGAAATCCATGCCTCTCTAGATCGTATATGTGACTTTCTTTGACTAAGCTTTATTACACGGCTCATTGCAGACGCGACCATATATTAGTGCGCAAAACACACCTTGAGTTTCAGACCCATGTTCAAAAAGTGAAAGAATTGGTATTTTTTTTTTAATCTGTAAGAAATAACGCAGAGCGAATTACGTACGAAAAGTGCTATATGCCGCAAAGTCAGCTTTCGTGTTTCAGACAAGCTAAAGTGTGCGCTATAATGGAGGCATTGGGATGCTTGCCAGTTGCAGGCTCAAACCATGCGAGCGAACATGCGCGCTATTTTTTATTTTAACGTTAAATTTTGTTTCGCTAAGACAAAATCATACACGCGAAAGAAGCAGATTTTGCCTTCTGCAGTCAGAGCAGTATGCCACCGGTGCAGTGGCATTTCTCAGAAATTCAACCTGTAGTTTGCCCTAGTAATGGCATTCGGAGTACGAATAGTGGAGCGCAACAGATATCAGCTAATTTCTGGCTGACTTTCACTCAAAATAGCCCACTTGTCTAGTAAAATAAGCTGCGCTGAAGGAATTGATACTTTAAAATGGCTTTATGCCCGAGAACAGCGAGAACTTGCTACGTAGGCTAGCAAAAAAAAAAAGAAAAGAAACGTGCTGAAATAACAATTTACACTAATAGCAGCACGGCCTGCACTTTCGCGAGTTCACGTCGGCTTTAATCGTCGCAAAGTGGCAGCCCCTACCCGCTTTCTCCGTGAACTACCAAGGGAGGAGGAACCCAGAAGAGAAGGACGAAAATAAGAAAATAGAAGAGGCAGCGTGGCGGCGCAGTAGCTGGAAGTCGCGAGAGAAAAGGTAGAGTGCTCCTACGCTGCGGCGAGGCCGTGCCCAGCCGTGAACTTTGGGCATACGTCATCGGTGACAGAACACACAAACCGACGGCGGCGCTGTGTAAACGAAACCGGCCGCCAGTCGGAGTTTTGAAAAATGAGACTCAGCTCCACGCAAGCCAACCGTAAAATTAGCAAGGTATACATCTTACGCCGCACGGCGTTTACACCGAACGCAGCCAACTGAAACAAGGGTGCGCACTACGAGTGTGTGAATAGTGCTTTTACCAAACTTAATTCTACACGAACAGTTCAGCAAAAATCAAACCAGATATAAATTGAATGTATGTACTAACAATGCTTACTTTTGCAAATATCCGCGCTAAAATTTGTTGATAAGGCCGCAACACTAATCTCCACTAAGGCGCCGAATCACCAAGTCAGCCTATTCGCTGCATGACCATCAAGTTACACATACAGAAAAACTACCTAAAGCTATTATTGACGAGAAAATGTATAACCTACAGCCTCATCTCAGTTCGGAAGGGGGGGGGAGAGGAAGGGGGGAGGGGGGTAAAAGGTACGCATGAGCCATAACCTAAGGGACTGGGCATAAAAAAGAAGGGTTTGCTGGACGTGATTTTTTTGCCAACGCAACATAGGACAAGACGAGACGAAGGCATACACACACCCACAGAAGCGCTGAGCATCCAATTGACATTTATTGGGTGAAACTGCTATTTAAATACTGATTTGGAAGCAACAATAGGAAATACGCCTTGGTGAGTCATTTCGTTCAAAACAGCAACTCTGGTGGATATGCCTTGAGCCTGCCGCGTAGACCAGTGTTTTTTTATCGAAAATGAACTTGTCTTTCTATTTAGTTATTTTTCTTTCTATTCACAAATAGATGCATCCTTTCCTCTTACAGAAGAAAGCTCACTTTGAACTGATCTTGTTTATACTTGTTTCTTTTGACAAAGAGGAAGCTCATCTTTTTCTGACAAAAAAAATCCGATTGAACAAATTTTTGGACATGTGTGGCAAATACACACGCACAAGTCATACTTACGTCTTCAATGAATAGAAGGCAAGTACAGTACATTGCTTTTCATTCCTAGTTATTTTAGTCCGTATTTGGGCTGCTTTGTTCAAGGCTAAGATCCATTGTTCGGGTTTTGGGAGTTTAAAAATTTCTGAGTACATTATTTAGCACTGATGAAGGTAAATACATGGACACTTCTTTTTTATTCGAGTGTAGGAAAATCAGCTGAGTGCATTATTGCTGTTTACTTTTTATTTGTTTGCCTTTTCACAACTTTCCTTGCGTAGAAGCATATTTTGAGTACTTTTTCTCACTCCAAAACGTTAGACTTAATCACTCTGGAGCCGTCCGTAATCATTATCAGCTATGTAAAGGTTCCTCGCATTCGCGAGCAACCTTTATATTGATAAGCCCAATTTCCATAAAACTAGTAAAAGCAGCGGTCACCTATGTGTTTCGTGATTCTTCTTTGGTATTCATATTCTTTCGTTGCTATAATGAATCCAGTACGTCGCCAACTTGCCCAATTTTTTTTTTTTTTTACTCAAGTAAACTGGCATTCCTCTCGCAGCGTCTGGGCGGTGTAATTATTTAAACCACGGGTTTAAGGCGTACAGCTAGAACTATATTATGTAGCCGGTTTGCAAGACTGCCTCCAACACTGCTTGCGGATATAGACATATATGCACCGATATATGGCGTGACACCATCCGGAACGCTCTACGACAAATAGCTGCAGCATATTTCCGATATGACAACGGGAAAATAACCACCACATGAAGGTCCGCCAGTGTTGTGTATATATAGAAGGAACTTTCATAAGACTATCGGAGAAGCAGTTAGTGTCATGAGATTATGACGTCATAGTTTCACCATATGACTGCTTTTGATGCCGTGTTTGCGGACAATCTGCGACCACACAAGCAGACGCTGTCAACTTTTTTCAATGACTAGTAAGGTTTTCGCTTTGCAACAAACGTACCCCAATTGGAGCTGCTTATATCTGGCCAAACTAGAATTGACGGGGAGCTGGGCAGGCTTAGGAAATGCATGTCGAGGCCGACATCCACCACTTGCTGTGGGACTGCCCAGCACTCAAGCCAACACGAATCCGGCACCTGAGCATAGCTGGCCTTTCAGCAACCAATCCTGCCTCATACGTCACTTGGACGCAGGGACCTCATCATCGCTCACTTCTGGACTTCATAAAATCAGCCAACCTTTTTCCATTCATTTAATCATTTATCCATACTTCATCTCATAACCTACTGATGCCCTGAGACAATAAATATCGACAAAAAAAAAAAAAAAAAAAAGCTGCCGCCTACGATAAACATACCTGCTTCTACTGAACGGATGTGTATCATGCGAGCCGCCGACTTTAAGATGATATTGGCTTACCTAAAAACTATTGACTAAATTCGAGCAGATAGTTTAGCAACGGGCTCTACTTTCAGGAGAAGACTGAAATTCGCCAAGTCGATCGCAAACAATAGCGCGACCCACTTTTGGCGCGCCTCAGTGGTCACAAGGTGGCATTGATAGTTATTTTAGGTTGAAGTATCAACAATGGAAGGATTGGTACTGACATTACTGTCCTTGATTTCTCTGATGTAGATGATTATCGGCTTACAGCAATTGCTATTTACGATATTTCGTCTTCGCGAGAAGTAGATCCCTGTCCTTCCATATTATCTGAATTGAAGACTAATTTATAGCTAGACTTTTTTTTTTCTAGTAAATCGAAACGACTGTCGTTTTCCTAAATTTGACGGAGTCACAAGCTTTCGTTAAAGGTGTGCACGCTCCGCTCCGAACCTCAGATGTATTATTGTACTTGTTATCTTTTACAGCTATGGACCATTTTCGATGGGTTTTCACTGCTGTGGAGAAGGCATGCTTGAAGTAATAAGGGCCTTTGGCCGATGTCATTTTCTACGAGATCTGTTACTACTTATTCTTACATCTTATGTTCAGGAGTGCATGTTGTCGGGCTAGTTGGTTCTGCATTTTTAACTAGAAATTAGCGCAAATACTTAGACGGGGACCCCGTATTTGAGATAATTTCTTCTTAAATATATATCTTATGTGTTGCGACCATTGCTATATACAGGTCTGGGATCATAGAAATGTATTTTCGACAGGTTTCCTTGGTTTATTAGCAGAAACGGTTTAGGAGCAGAAAAACGCTTTCATATCACCGTGAAAAGTTCCATTCATAGTGGCGCTTCATCACATACATGTGAAATGGCACAAACGTACCAAGTATAATCTGCGATTCGACGGTAATTTCTAAAACGAAACGAAAATATAAACGATTAAATGAACATTAGGAACAAAGTTGCGCTAATATTCACGCATGAAACTCCGGGAAAAAAGAAAAAAAGCAGGCCGCCTCGCTGCTATATTTCCGGGCAAGACAATTTTTAGAATAACGCACGTTTTTGCTTAGCCCATAATTGAAAGCAAACGTGCCCCAAATTCTATAGGGAGGACCATTCTAAGAGAAATATTCTTGAGAGACATCAAGACCACAACATACCACTTCGTCATCTGCTTTTAAAGAACTTGTAACCTATCATCTGCACTGTTAAATAACCGTCGCTGTTCATTTATGTTTCAAGTGTATTCCCACCCCGCATGTAACCCCTCTGAAATGGGGGCCTTGAAGGAATGAAAACTGAACTGAACTGAACGGAACTGAATGAACGAGCCACACCTAAATATTGCCGTTGTAGAGCGGCACATCATTACACAGGGTGTATTTTTAACGGTTTACAGATCATTACTTTAAATTCTTTGAGAGTATAGATACGTCAGCGCGGTCTGCGGAGGTGGATTGTACAGCAATGCTAACATTATGCACGTCATATAGCTCAATAATTATGCAAATTATTAATTAATATTAAAGGGTCAACTTTTTATTCTTTATTTAAGAGGTCAAAATTATAATAAGAAAACGAAGGCCCTGAAAATAAAAGCCGAGTTCAGTTTTTATTTTTTCTTTATCAGCAATGCGATTCGATACATTGAACGTGAAATATGCCCATTTTTTGCTCAAAGCTGGCTTCATTGAAATGCACATTTTAAAAATGGCATGGTTTTATCTAATTGTTGAATAGAAGGAGTGAGAGTTATTTGCGCGGCAATACCACGCACCCGGACGCGGTATTGAGAATGTGCACTGCGGGAAGTCAACTTTACGAGCTAAATATGCGTTTGGCGGTAAATGTTTCGGACTGCATTTCCGAAAATAAAAATTTAAAAACTGGAATCAGCTTTTCTGTTGAAGACCTCCATTCTCTTAATAAGACCTTGGCCTTTTAAAAAAAAACGTTAGCTAGTTATTCAGTTAATTAATTACTTATTTAATTATCCCTACCACGTACACAATGTCTACCTAGCAGTACATGCCACCTGCTCAGACCGCACAGACGTATATCTCACAGGGTTTGAAATAAAGACCTGTAAACAGTTAAAAAAACTCGCTGCGATTAACTGAACCAACTGATTTTTGACTCATTCTTATGTAGGTAGCCTTTAGGAAAGAATTCTAGCATTTATTCCCCCTTAAATGCCTAAAAGTAACACTGAGAAAAGATTAATGTTTTCCTATATCCAAAAATTGCAGAGATCAAACTGTAAAGACACTATAGTGTCATCGGAAGACGAGCTTTTGTAAGGTAAAAAAAGGCAAACGAATATAATTAGGCGTGACCACAAAGGGGATTTCAGAAGTGAACAGCGGAGAGTAGACCTTGTTTTTTAGGTGCTGGACCAAGAGGCTAGGTGGAGCAGCATAACCTTCAAATTAGTGATCAAGGAGTCGTTTGCAGGGACAATATCTCGAGTTCAAATAAAGGGGCAGGAATTATAGATAAATTTTAAAGATTTTGTTATTGTAATAGAAGTATCTTTTAATAATATAGGTACAAAGCTTTAGGAATAAATTCATGATTTGCTGCTGGATAATTATCAGGTAACGTACCAAGGAAGAGCCAGCAAACCTGTTTCTTAAGCACAAAAGCACATGGCAGCCGTCCTCGGTGTCCATGCATTAAGTTTCCACTATAAAATTCAGGAACTGCATTGATGAGCTCTATATGTACATGGCGTGGTTACAGACCTGATTCCGAATTAAGCAATGATCAAGTCACAAAAGCTGTCCCAAACCTGACAATTAGCCCCCGTTATATGTTGGCCGACACGTCTGCCGGTCAGAATCGACCAATAGGAGTAATTGTTCGGTCTGTGACAAAGTCGTAAGAGTAGATTCTTTTCTTTTTTTTTTTTTTTTGCGATACGGCCCTTGGTTTCTTGGGGAAGTAGTGATGCACGACATCAATGCGACAAAATTTCTATTAGCTGCCTCTGGGTCAAAGCGTAATCACGTACGCTCGCTCGGAACAGCATTCACGAATTACAAAGAGCGCGCCATCGCTGTCGAAGCCTCTCGAGATAAGCTGGCACACGGGAAATTCTTGAGAGAAAGACGCTTTTTCGCAACAGTTATGACGCTATATTCCATCGCTCACTGCGGGCTTCATATCAGGAGCAGCTTAAAAAATATGTGGAAACGCGCACTCTTTGCGAATGTCATTTTAAGCGCTAATTTGGCCTCGTAAATCTGTTAGCTTAGCCCTACGAAGACTTTTAAGAGGGTTTCTAAGCAAAACGTAACCATCTTATAATAATATTTTTTTTCGCTGTCATGGTACTGAACCAGAACTAGAACAATTCACAGGTACCACTCGGAACCGATTCAAGGTGGAGTCCTGGTTCACTTTATTTTTATGACAAAGCAGAATAAACTTCCTTTTCAGGTGTAATTAGAAATGTAATCGCGCAGTTTTCTTCACTGTAAAATGCGCTACTTAGCGCGAAAATGGCATCGAGTCCACGGGAAAGCAAAGATAGTCGCAGACGTGTGTCAACGATGGTCTTTTTTTCTTGACGCCCGTACACTCCGCAATCTTAAACAATTTATACCACACAGATGAGGAAGTTTGAGTTTATCAATACAGTGCTGTTTTTTTACCCATTTGCAGAAAATAACAGTGGACTTGCTAGAACTACTCGAACTCAAAAATGACTTAGGTAGTGCGAGATGCCGGGCTAGTTGGTAATGCATTCTCAAAACCAGCGCCGTGTCCTGTTTTTTTCTCCTGTGTGTCCGTGTGTCGTACGTTGCGCTGTTTTTGAGAAGACCTGGTTAGAATGGCGTTACTTCCATGTGACAAAAACTGCCCCCATTTAAAACAGAGGCGCGGTGAATGATCTATCCACTCCATGCAACATTTACCTTCGTAGACATTCGTTGTGTCAGACAGTAGCTACGAAGTAAAAACTCACGTCATGTATAGCAGTTTTAAAGCGATAATTGTAAAGGTCCCGTTATAAAGATTGAAAAATCCTTCATGGTCAGCTTTCTAAGTCAAACATCGCGGGTATGGTTCTTGAATACATGGTAGTTTGCAGGCGACATGGCCGGGCGCCTATTGGTTGGAGAGTTCCGTGACGTAACGATACTACGTAATATGAAAGGATCTAACCAACTCGGGTTTCTCTTCTGATGTAGGAGGGTGAGATGGAAATGTAACAAACCGTGATGCTTGGATCTTGTGTAACGCACACGCTACTCTATAGGCTACATCAGATAGTTCGTGTACGGCTTAGTTAATGCAGAGCTTTATATCTGTCCAGTGGCTTGCGCATAAAGATGCAACTTACGAATGCATGGTAATGAGTATGTGCTACATAACAGATACACAAATGAAGGATTAGTGATTAGGCGAAAAGAAAAGTGAATTTACGTGAAGGCGGATCCACAAGGCGAGCTGCAGACGGGAGCTATTGACGCTACCACGTCACAATCTTGATGGCGGAGCTTAAGTGTCCCCCAATTTTTTAGCATTCTGATAGCTTTTCTTGCAGACGATCGAAACAAGCATGGGAAACACGGCTAGGTGCAACGGTACAGATAATCAGACCAAACGATACCCCGCCGGGGTGGCGCAGTGGTTACGGAGCTTGACTACTGTTCCCAAGGACGCGGGATCGAATCCCGGCCTCGGCGGCCGCTTTTCGATGGAAGCGAAAAGCAAGGCGCCCGTGTGCTGTGCGATGTCAGTGCACGTTAAAGAACCCCAGGTGGTCGAAATTTCCGGAGTCCTCCACTACGGCGTCTCTCATAGCCTGAGTCGCTTTGGGACGTTAAACCCCACAAACCAACCAACCAACCAAACAATTCTCAGTTGAAGCATTCGGAGAGCGTCGTCATTAGGCGCAGCTGACAACTTTAAGGTTCAGCTTCAGGTTGGACACAAAATGCTCGTGAACAATAGACGGATTCGTTTCCATTTCATCCTCTGACCTCAGAAGGATCAGCGCCAGGAAGGCTGCGACAATCCTCTCCACTCTATTCCTTCTTCGAAAAGAAGAGGGCTTGTTCAATCCTGAAAAATAAGGTACACGTCCGTGCACGTGTTGGCGCACCAATGCGCATATCTGGCTTGCACTACCAGTCAGCCCCTCTGCATGCTCTACGCCTTTTTTACAACATACTATACGATGCAATACAACTATAATTACTATGCAGCTATTCTCTACGATGAGCTAGACAAGAATAATTATTATGTAGTCTATAAAAGCTGACTAAGCATCCGGCCATATTAGGGACATTTTCGTGCCGCCGGAATAATAGTTTGAATATGGTCCATTACCGAGAAATGTCCTTTACGGAAACCTGCGCGTTTTTCTAGTTGGTAAGAAATACAGTGAGGGCAAGTTAAAGCTGCCTCCATTAGGGAATTATCGCATTCTATAACCAAAGACGCGACTTTCAGTGCAAACATAGCTTCTGTTAGCTATAAAAAATAAGATATAAATACGGGTATACCGCTGTCTTAGGAAGTTTCACATTTAAGTTGCGGTGATGGTTTGGTTTGGTTTGGTTTGTGGGGTTTAACGCCCCGAAGCAACTCGGGCTATGAGAGACGCCGTAGCGGAGGACTCCGGAAATTTCGACCACCTGGGGTTCTTTAACGCGCACTGAAATCGCACAGCACACGGGCGCCTTGCTTTTCGCCTCCATCGAAAGGCTGCCGGCGAGCGCTTTTTAGCGTGGATGACCCGGGTTGGAACTTCCCAAGAGGACGAATTTATCTTCACCGGAACGAAATTTTCTTCAACTAGCTACGACCTACCTGTGGATGTTGTATTGCTTTCCTTTATAGCCGTTGGCTGCGCGTGTGCACATATCTATTAGGTAAAGAAAAAAAACTATTGCTCAAATCTTTCTATCCCTTACCTTTGCTGATGTTATGAGTGTCTGCGAAGCAATGAAAAGCAGCGAAAACTATATGTTTATATTTTTGCTGTTTCTTTTCATGTACTGCGCCATGATGACGCCGTTATTTCTCATTACAAAAGAATGGCGTGGTTTCCATGTGGGCGTTGCTTTCGTGGTATATTTACACCACTGATATTGTGAACAACCCGTCCTGTGGCACCTGCAGGTGTGAGGAGACAGTCAAACTGATTTGCAAAAGCTCTATGTTTAGACCTCAAAGACGTTCGCCCTGTTATACTCCAGAACATGCCGTAGGCTGTCTTAAAGCAGCTCTCTTGACCTTACTTAGGTTTTTAGTTGAATTGCTAGAATACTCGAGTGGGTTGAGGGTATAGAAAGGCATGGAGTGACCACATCCCTACATATATTATATTATTGTTTCTGGCTTCGTTGAACGCACCCCTGCTAAAGGCTCGCAAAGCGCGGAATGCATGTTCTGTGTTCAGAACTCTTATGGAGGCAACAATACAGAGAATCATTTTCCACTAGTATTGAGAAAAAAATTACGGAAACTGAGAAAAACACGAGATGCGCCTTCACCCCAGTGCCAAAGCTCGCAGGTTTCGATACGGAGTTACAATTCTTCCGACAGTTATGACGGAGAGTGGAACGGAGATACAAGCCCATAACATTGCTCCTCGACCTCAGCCATATAAAGCGCACGCATAAAAATATTTAGAGCAGAATTCAAATCATGCAGGCCGACCGTTAAAAGAAAGTCTGTGAGGGTCTGACTGAGGCCTATGGCTACATTTCATGGCTATTTCATGGCCTACATTTCCTTCTTTTATCTCTCTCTCTCTTGACGTGTCAAAATCCTCCCTAAGTCGTACCCAGGGCCATGCTGGCCCTCGTTCTTTGTTAACCGGTTGGAGCGATTAGGGCATGATTTGCTTTTATGAAAGACATATTTACTGAAATTAAAAAGCGCCATTTCTTCTCCCTTTCTATCTGTCGTTTTATATCCCCTGACATTCTGGACGAGGCATTAAGCCAACTACGTACCACTTTCGTGCACCAGCGTGTCACTACTTCGCAGCAAGAAATCACTAACTGTGGCAACCTTCTTTGGGTGTCGCCTTACCCGGTGCTTGAAATGGGCGTCTCCGCTAAGTCAGGGGTAAGAAAAGAGACGCTATTTACCTGCCCAATAACGACCAAGCCCATCTAGACAGGTTTCATTCACTAATGGCGTTCACACAGGAGATAGCTCCGCATCATTCGTGTCCCTTTCTCTCCCTTTTCATTTCCATCTTTCACTTGGTGCAACTGCCCCTTTCACCACCCCACTCTCCTGAAACGGCGTCAAGCTTCTTCCGTGAGCTACGCAATGATCGCCACGTGAGTGATCACACTTACCGACTATTAAAAGCGACCTCATGTGCACGCGCGCGCGCGTGGCACGGGAGTCTCCCTCGAGGAAAGGGCAGAGCTTATAAACATTGAACTAAAAACACTTCTCGCTGTGACGTCGTTTCAGCAGCAGCACCGGGAAATGTTTTAGCTCCCTCTTCATTTAACAACGCGGCCAGCTTACGGACCTTCAGAAAGCTGCGAATATGCCAGCGGATGACACGCAAGACCTCGAAAAACCCCCCTGCATTCCAGCCAGTCCAGAAGGAACGATGAACGCTAAGCACTGGTAGTTGCTATTGTAATAAAAACAAAGAAATAAACGTGGATATCATCAAACATTAGCACAATCCCTGCCCATTTTCCAGCCCAGTAACTGGACATGCCAGTGTGCTCCCACCATTGAAAAATGAAATTGCAGTCCTTCTCGTCGTAAGAAATGCATTGCAGGAAACACGTAGGCCATTCTTATGCACCTCGTAGACGGTGTTAGCGCATGTTGGAGGCCTCCTTTGGTTGCCAGATGCGCAACCACTTTCGGTCACCTGCTCTTTTGGCTGCTCAATAGCACGGGCATGACGATCGCTGTACAACTTGCTTCTTTTTTGTTTTTGTTTTTTTTTTTTTTTTTTGTGCCGCGTGCGTGGTACCGGCAGTGAATCCAGCAGTAGGGCGTAGTTTAGGGAATGGGTTACAAAACAAAAAAAGGCTTTAATTGTGCTATATTGGGTCATGAATAAAAACACTCCCTAAATACATCAGCACACCGCAAGCCTCAGTTATTACACGCACGTACGTATCTCATACTCTTGCGCGTATAAGGCATTTACTGGAAAAACCACTATATTTAACGCGAACACGGTAGGGTCTCCGAAATCTAATCTCGGCCCCGCATCAGCATTATACAAACTCTAAATATGACGCCTACACTATATTGTGTTATTCTAAGTAGAAAAGTCGACAATGATGGCATTATCGCAGCTACAAGGGAACGAGTGAACATAACGCTATCTCCATTTTCGACATCCAGAAATGGTTTGATTTGGTTTTGGGGTTTAACGTCGATCCCAAAGCGACTCGGGCTATGAGAGACGCCGTAGTGGAGAGCTCCGGAAATTACGACCACCTGTGGTTCTTTAACGTGCACTGACATCGCACAGCACACGGGCGCTTATAGCTTTTCGCCTCCACCGAAAAGCGGCCGTCGAGGCCGGGATTCGATCCCGCATCCTTGCGCACAGTTGTCGATCACCCTAATCACTGCGCCAACCCAACAAGGCATCCAGAAATGCCTTACTTGACGCCGAACTTTGTACTAGTTACAATGATTTATTTCATAGTCCCTGCCAATGTAATAATTATGAATACAACAGTAATAACAATAATCAGTCGAATTAGATTCAACACTTCGCCTGCCTCGAGAGTAAAATGATGTTATGTTAACTTCAGAATACTTCAAAAATTAAAAAAAAAACTGCAATAGATGGTATCCAATTTAAACGAGCCGCAAAGCATGCTGGGTATATTCAATTTCCGGGTCTTTCGGCGAGGCGCGCGTCTGGTGCACTGTACTTGAAATTAGGCATCGACAAGCTTAAATTCGACTCTTTTTTATATAGTGTTTTATAAACACGAATGAAGTTGTAGAAAAGGTCATAATGATCTGCACACATGTTATGACCCTATTTAACGTTCCGTAATAGAAGAAAACGGGTGAAAAATCGCTGCAAGAGCAACCATTACAACGTGTGTCATCTGTTCGCGCTGAAGTTTAGCATGCAGCATTCATTCGGCCAAAATTCGTTTGTCGCTGATGTTATCGTGCAGTCGCTAAATATAATAAATGTCTCTAAAATATACTAAAGTAAGCAAGTTTAGAAGTATTTCACTAACAGAAGCCGGATAATTAGACTGCCGGCAGCCGCAGTTTAGCGATACGTAGGAGCGGACTATCGCGAAGTTGTAGCTTTGCACTTTTTGTGCACACACACTTTCTTTTTTTTTTCAGCTTTTACAAAGTTTTCTCTGTTTATGCTATACTGTCCGAGAGAGCCATAGAAGCTAGAGTTTCTTGTCTTGCGGCGTACTGCAGCTTCCTGCAAGCATGGCCGGTACACCGTGTTTTAGTTGCTAAGCTAAAATTGAGACATGCGATTCTAACAGTGTGTTGCGCTATTCCTCCAGAAAGCCTGTATTTACTTACCAGTACTTCAAAACCTTAGAAGTGTGCACAATCTTCGCTTTTTCAAACTACATGCTCTTGACAGCTCAACTGATTTTGTTCACATATTTTGCTACATGTTTGTTTTTGTTTTTTGTAAAAACTGTAGAATGTAGAATGTCAAACAACTGTATCATGGCTAACATCATACTGTCAATCAAAGAAAACATTAGGAGGATTATATGAAATAAATAGAAATATTTCTCAAGTATTTGATTTTTACTCGCGTTGTGTTACGGAAATGCAACTGCATGACACATGAATTGCATTTTAGCACTGCTGTATTCATTCTGCATGCATCATACCTCAGCATGTATATAGCCAAGCCTATATGGCCAAAAACCTCTGCTAGTGTTTGTTGACGGTCTGGGTCGGCTAGTTAAGAAGCTATTCCGGCACTCAGCGAGACATATCCACTTGTCGAGGCTGCAGTGTATGCGAGAAAACCCCAAGGATAAACAAAATTAACCAAGCATAGTGTGTAGGACATTTTGTGCAATTCACATACAACTGTAAGCTCTCCATGTTTGAAATTCCTATGCTCGACTCCCCAATACTGATTGCTGCTTTATGTCGGTCAAAAAAGGAAAGCACTAAAACAAAAGCTTTGAATTAATGACATCTTTTGAAACTTCCAAAAGCTTCAGAATGCGAAACAATCATTTGCTCCCATCAAAGCTGGGAAGAACCTGTAACTAATTTGCTGTTGTGTACTTTGTGATTGGGGTTTGGTTGGACAGAAAAACTAGATTGTGTACATTCAGATGTTTCCAGTAGGCAGACAGACTGTTTATGCATACATACTGGAATGTAGGAACGTACAACTTCCTCACTATATGAAATGTGTTCAAGGTAAAGGAGTAAAGTACGAAAAGCCAGGCATAAAGTCAACTTATCTTGTGTTTCTTCATTATGAAAACATTAATTGAAAGCAAGGTCTCAATGCTTAGCATAGTTTTGCTACGGCCATCAAGAGAAACAGTCACACACAAGAAAATAGCCAAAAGTAAAAGGGACTATAGCCTTTATTATACAGCCATGAAAGAGCAAAGATTCTTGGAAATGGCAGACATTTGTCATACTGTAATTACACCTCATATTACTTTCACCGGCAGAACAATTTTGCAGCACATTTTTTACAGCATGTGATTAATGACCTCCAAGCAAGGCTGGAAGTGAGGAATAGTAAATTCTGACAAAATGCCTAGAACAGGCTGTAGAAATGAGCTTCAATAGATCTGGGAGCAAGTAATAGCAAGCTGTAAGTACAGAGCACAGAAATATTGCCTCGGCACGATTCATACTTCTTACCCTTATGGACATACAAGCTGATAGCTAGGCCAGCCTCTGCCTACCCTGCATAATTTGGCACTTCTTGAGAGCCAATGGCCACCAGCGCCTTGTTTTCCTTCTGAAGGCCATGCAGCGAATTAAAATACATAAACTTCAGGTATGCAGCACCTTGGATATATTGCATCACAAGTAGCCTATGTTGACATTCATTTAATTTTCTCATGCACATTTAGCAGCACCTAGGTCCTTATAAAACGGCTTTGCTGAACAGCAAAATTTGGCTTTATACAATGTGTCTCAGCAGTAAGCTTTTCTATGTGCCATACAATGAAAGATCGAAATAGCCGGATAATGTTAGTGCTGTCCGGAAGTGGAGATTTTCATGAATCTGACCCAGAGTATAGAAAATGCTGTTTTTATTCCTGCAGTAGTCTTTAACTGTCTCTCCTTCTGCGCAGGACAAGGATAAACACCACAGCACCACGTAGGTCTGCACAAGCAGGAAAGCTTATATCCATCTTGCTTGTATTTCTCCGCAATTTCTGCGTGCTCACTCTGATTGCTCCGCTGGTGAAAGCATGTTTCGTTATCTGGAGTTAAATCAGCAAATAATTACTTACACAATAATTTATAAATCTTACGATTGCTAATGTTGACACGCTGGCCTAGTCAGGCAACGAGAACAACCATCGACAGCAGATTGGTAAGTACTGGCCGTGGTTCTAGAAACTTGAATTTAGCAGAAATGGCCGAAGAGAAAATTGTTCAATACTTATAATATTGTATCACGCTGTACTGATGGAGATCAAATAATAGAATTTGTGAACCTTTTGAAGACGTGGACGACCGCTCAATGCAACCGTCATCATGCGAAGACAACTGTAGCGCATAGCCAAAGTCGCCCGAGTGAGAACTTGGTGCTCCGAAACGAGAGCACACAACCGACTTTAAAACTTTCCTAGCATTCACAGCGCTATCCAACACTTGCCATTGACAAAATACTCGAAATAAAGCCTCGTGTTGCACGTGCAGCTCGCCGTGGCCGGTCAGCCGGCGGATCGCAACGGCCAACTAATTTCGCGTTCACAACTCGACGGCACTCCAAACATTTTGTATCGCGTTCTAGTTAAGTTGCCGTCGTTGGAAGTCGAGCACAACACACATTTACATCAACTTGAGCGCAAATATGAAGAGAATAAAGGTCGAAATCGCACGCCTGCAAGCAATGCCAGCAGAAACCAAACTACAGAAACGACCTGAAAGTCAAAATTCACGTGACAAAGCCTCGCCGTGACGCAATGTCAGCCAAAACTGTGACACCACCTATATGCACAGACTTTTCTGCTCAAACGAATATTTAAGATAGAGCGAGTTATATGAATCTGGGTCGAATAACGTGCAATACTTTTGTGCAACTTCCTGCCCAAGTTGTAGAATACGCGAAAAGACTGAGGGCAAAATTTGCAACCCCTATCAGCCAATTCCCGCCACGTATACGGGATATGGAAGCAGGAAAGTCCCGCCTACTACAGGACTTTCAGAAGGACTTTCCTTGTTCCGGTGAGCACGTGCACAGCGCCATGTATAAACAAGGTACCGGTCGGTCACTGCAAAGAAGACTGGATAGGTAAAAAAGCCCATCCCTGTGACAATGACATTATGAGATTTCACGCCAAGTAACAAACATTACATTCACACGCCACAACTGCAAAGCCCGAACATGACATTTTCATAGTACGCCACTCTATTTACGTAAGGCAAAATAACCATAGACAAGATACCTGTCAGAAGCAAATCCCCGGGCCACCTTAATGGTGTTCAAGCTCTTTCAGGATTGCGGGTTGTGCGACTTGGGGACTTGAAATCGGTGACTTCGTTGGGTTGATCAATTACACAGTCTTGTGTTTTGATTCTCGGCAACTAACCAGAAATAGATTACAATGCTTGAAAAACAGATGCGCACAGATAAACAATTAAAGAGTGGCTAATTTCTGTTCGTTATTTTCATTTTTTTTTTTAAGAGAGCGCCCATTTGTGCTCGCACCCTGAGCGTTCCTTTTCCTCGAAGTGAGTGCATAAATAAATAAATATAATGTAAACTTTTATATTAATTTGCCTAATGTAATGGGAACTTCTTGATTCACTGGATAAACTAAAGGCTCGAACCTGCCCACAAAGCTGCTTTTCAGTGAAAAAATGCATCACGGAAACTAATGCACTATGCAGAAAAAGGTTGCATGGGTATTTTTTTTTCTGTGTGTGTGCTCCCGTGTGCAATTGTAGGGGAGGGAGTGTGTAAGTTAGAAGCGTGCTATCGTTAATAACGGCTCTGCGCAGCATAAATTATTGCCCCTTTATTCAAATGCAGGACAGAACATAGTATTACTTCCTCCATTGGTCAAGGCCCCACAGAGAAAGTAAACGCATGTAACGCTGGATATCGTCACACGCGGCTGTGAGGGAAACTCCCGCTATAGCCGCTGAAGACTTGAATTTTGGCTCCTCTTTTGTTTGCAGCGATCATTCAAGGAAAACGGGCGCCTTTGTGTTGGTCAAGAAACCCTAGTATTCCCACAACGAGATCTTAAATCTATAGTCGGCGCGAGCGGGAACGTATAGTATATGCCTTGGGGAAGATGGAACGGTGCCAGCGAGGTCGTTACACACGCGCGCCTAAGTTCAGAAAAGAATTATGCAAACATCGTACCGCGAGGCGAAGACAAATAGAGAGCCAGCAGTGCGAGTCAAAACTCGTGCAATGTCGAGAGACACAAATGATGGCAGTGAAGCGAGCTTTTCCTAGTTTAACTGGTTTGTTTGCAACTTCATCGGTTACTGTTTCAACTTCAGTGCTTATGGCCGTTATCAGTGGGTCCTCGGAGTGTCTCCTGATAGTTTTAAGACCGGTGTATTGTAGGAAAACGAGGGGAATGCTGAAGCTCAGGTAATTATTTGCATGATAATATATGAAAATGGAAATAAAGTACAGGCTGATGCCACAATTGCCTTCAGTAAACAGTTGCGATTCTTTTGAAATTGCTTTTTATTTTTCTCACATACGAAAATTGCATACGACGTAGCTCCTAGAAACATTTAAGATGTCTCAGTTAACGTTTTCGCTGGAGATGCTCAGTGGCCATGTGGGCAATGACATTATGACTAGAAGTGTGCACGTGGCGAAATTTTGAGCTCGAGCCTGGCATTGGCCTTATGCTGCTAATCCGAATCGTGCCGAGACCTTTACTCCGAATTAAGGCCGGGTCCTGCCCAGCCGACCAGCAACAATAGCAAATGAAGGGACGATGAAAAAAAAAAGAATATCAGGATGGGTTTATTAAAGGTCTTGAAATGTTTATAATTGAGGCCTTACGATTAACATGACTAATTTGCGGAATATTTAGAGGCACACACATACATAGAATTATAATTCCAAGTCATAATGCAAAAATAAGTTATGCATTGATGAAGGCTCGAGGCATTCGCGAAGCTCCTGTATCATGAATCCAGCGGTGCTGAAGTTTCTTTCGCTAGCCGCTCTAACTTTTGGCTGGAACGTCTAATACCTTCTTATCAAGAAGAGGAAGTCTTGATACGCTACTTCCTTGCTCCTCCAAAAGCGTCTGTCTCTTGAGTACGGTGTTGATTCTATGGCCAGTACACGCTCACCGCGCGCCTTTCACGCCCCCGGCAAGGCGTCGCCGCTGCATTGCCTACGCCGAGAAACATAAGGCCCGTGGATGCTTTTCCTGGGTGCTATGTCTCGTTTTCACCGAGGCTGCCGGGGCCTGGGGTAACCCACATGAGCGAAGCGAGTGACCGGCAGCAGCATGGCGCAAATCTTACGACGGATACATAAACATCTGCGCCGGTGTAACTGAAGCGGCAGCCGCGAAAGCCGAAACTTGATGGTCTAAAGCGACCCTTCTACTCTGTCGTTAGCGATTAGCAAAGAACCGTTCCCGACGAGAGAGCGTGATAGAAAGCCCAATCCACCTTGGGAGAGAACTGGGACGCTCTCGCTTGGGGAGGACGCAGGAAACACTTACTGCCCTGCTTTTGAGACGCCTAGCGTAACATGGCCATAGGCATGCTTTCGCTGAAGTTGTGTGTACTAGGGATCAGTGCGCCCAGCCCGGCCCACACGAGACAAGTATACCTTGGCCCGGGCCGGGCCCAAGCCCTGGGCAGAGTGCGTCTAAGCGTACACACCTCTAATTGTGACACTGACGCCATTTTCTAAAAAATGTCCTTCGCCTTACTAAACACCCACTCGACTGTTGAATTTTAGGTCAGCCTTGTCTGGTTCACGACGAACAAATTTTCAAGCATCGAGTACAATTAAAAGTACAATAAAAGCACAGGTCGGTAATGTCTGTGTTTGAATGAAGGGGCATGTAGCCCAGTTATATTCTCTTTTTTGTTTTGAAAATGACTGGATGAAGTAGTGCGCACATCACTCTTGTCTGCATGTGCGATTCTGTTAGTTGTCTGGTCCCGGCTTTTCACGCGTCCTTCCTGCATTGCCAGATTCGGCACACGAGAGATCAAATATCTGCCTCCTCAAAGAACCCTAGTGCATTCCAATAAACGTAATCTCGAATGTAATGACTTTCACCGAGAAACTATCGCAACCAAGATAATTACTTACATTACTAAATTACTTGGCCCACAAATTGATTAATTAGATAACAAAGTGGTGAAATATTTAAATTACTGCAGTTGCGTTAGAGTAACTTAATTACAGTCATGCGTGACCCCGTGACTTACATCACTTACATATTTCCTACACAAAATTCTGGGCGGGCGTTATGAAAGCCTTTTTCGAAATGTTCTAACATTGTCTCTAGAACATCCAAGATAAATGCAGATCGTGCTAAAGAGGCTCGCAGCTTCTTACTATTATAATTTTTGGTGTCCAAATGTTTGCCATTGTGTAGTCTTAACTACACGATGTGAACCAAGGACAAATAAAATATTATGTTTTTCGTACAGGTCGATCGGATTGTTTTCTTAAATATCTCTTAAACGCTCTTCAAATCTTCTGCAGCTGACTCAACTTAGAATAGATGTTCTAGAATATTTTTTCCTTACTGCATGTTTGATAATTCATTTTTGGATATTTCATTAATTGCCTTTCATCTGTTTGTTTATGTTCATGACTTTCCCTAATGAAGGGCTCGGTTTGCATTTTGTTTAGTCCTTGTTTTGTTCATATTTTATTGCCCAAAGAACAAGTGTTTTGAAATTATTTGCCATCTTCAGTATGTATCCTGATGTTATCTGTATGCCCCTCCTGCTTGGGCCGTAACGGCCTGCGGTATTGAATAAATAAATAAATATTGAACGTGGGATATACTGTGCCCGTGAAGGAGAAATGAGACCGGGGGAGCGAGATGTTCTGTGTCAAATCGATCAGAAAAAATAAAAAAAAAACGGAAGAAAAGATTTGCAAAAATGTTTATACCCCTTGTTTACTTTTATTCGTCATGATTGAAGTATGTTGGTACAAAATCAATTCTTCATTTCCTTCACCTGCCGATGCCACCTGCCTGCAGAGCTGCCCAGTAATATACGTCGTTCATACGAATAAGGGTATCAAGTGCGTTTGTTGCCTGAGTACGCGGCGTTTCACATAACTTGAACCAAATGCGTACAAAGAAATCAGTTCGCCGCAGCTGGCAGAAATCGACATATTGCTCTCCGTAGTTCAAATCTCGGAATATTTAGTCAAAACTTCAATACTAATTACAGTTTTTAACATTCACCTTTTGATCAACGGCCTTTTTTTTAGTAGATGAAATAAGGCCACAACTAACCTAGATTTTCTACCAAAGTGTCTGGCAAGGTACCATATATTTTGACTGACTGAAGAACATGGCGTGGGTCAGCATCGTCTAGAGCGGATCCGCCTACTGCGCCCAAACTTGGGAACTAAGCAACTTCGTGATGGAAGTCGTCCGCTATGCCTTGGAAGAGGGGCTGGAATTCGTTTCCAGTGTTGGTGAGGAGGCCAGTGCAGCAGTCATCGCGCAGTTGGACGTGATTTCAGGCAAGTTGGAATCTCAACTTAAGCAGCCGCGGCGGATGGCTCTCCGCCAGGCCTTCGTATCGTGGTAGTCGTAAAATGTCCTCCGCACGAGCGCGGGAATACTAGGGGTGGCAGTTCGGCGTCATTCTTAACGGTACGCAGAGAGTTGCTGCAGGCATTCTGGATGTCAAAACGATCAGCAGCCGTTTGGTCAAACACACGACTCGTACGTCTTGAATATCAATCGCAGCTCCTTCAACTGTGCAGAAAAATTTCTCATTAAGCTTGTGAAATCCTTAGTGTGCACGAGGAATTCACCGACGCTTGCGAAATCACTAATTCCGATTCCTGCCAGGCAACTCCCCCAGGGGAATCAGTTACCGGCCAGCAGTGCGACTGTGGGTCCCTGTCCGATTCGTCGAAATTTTTTTTTAAGTTATTGAACAAGTGCACTGTTCATTACAGAATACCCAAGACCGGTATCGAGCAGCGCGGTCACCTCAGTGCCAGCAATAGGCACACACAAATCGGATGCAGCGTATCGGATACTATCGCTACAAGACACTGTCGCGAAAAAGGGTCGCGGCTTTACCTGTTTTTGTCCTGCAGGTTTCAACATTCACTCGTAAACTGCCTTGATGTCATCTAGCGGGCTGAAAGTGTACAATAGTTTGCACATAAGCGCATGAGAACTACTGCATAGTCAGTTCCATAGGAGTTATCAGATTTTATTTGTTTCTTTACGTGAGCCCCAAAGCGAGCACTGAGTTTGTAGCTTCTGACAATTCAGCCATGACCTACGGTCTTGTTACTTCACACAAACCGCTCACACACACACACCAGCGTAGCTATTATAAGAGCCTAGATGCTTCAGAGATACATCAGCTTTTGTTCACAAAAAGGGTTTTATAGTTCTACTGAGCTAAAAAGATCAACAGATTCATGCCTAATGCCCGCCCTATAGTTTCACTAACCGCCTTGAACGCTTTCCGCGTACGGCGGAGGCTATTTAAGGTTAAAATCGAAGGAAGCAGCAGGGAGAGAGGAGATAGTACGAGTGTCGGTTTTGTTTACGAATTTTTCCCACGTGCCGCCGCATAGACGTCATAGACTTGGCGTGTAATCTACGCGCACGCGCCAATATTGCCAGCGTCAACACCACACCGGAAGGCTGCGCAGCAAATGGATCTAGGTAAACTTAAGCATTTGTTTTCCCATATTGCAGAGTCGTATCAGGTTTGGGTTTCGTCTCATCTGAAAACGCAGCGAGAGTGCGCAGCTTGTGGGATTAGGTTGTTTTGAACGACTCATCTACGGGCTTGCGATGCATCCATGTTTGCGTGGTCATTGTAGGCGTAAGCTTACATCACCTCGACGGACATTTTCTGTCATTATGTTCGCATGACCTGCGCGGTTTAAAAGAAATGTTTTCAGCAGATTGTGTTTGAAGTCTGTCTGTGAGATTTTTACTACATGTTTTCATACCCTTGATATATACGAGCGATGAAAAAGGGAGAAATATGAACGTGCCTCCGATGAAACATTGGAAAAAAACAGCGTCCTATCACTACCTATTTCGTGCTAATCTTCGAAGATTTCTAATTGCAATCTTAGCAAACTGTATGGGTTAGCAAAAGCATATGACGTGTCCTCTAGTTTTCTTCCGCAATCTGACGTCGCGTACAAGGTGCTGTCCCTTTGTTCTTGCAAACACTAATTCCTTGCACCACCGTCAAAACATTAAGGTTACTTGTGAGGAAGGCAAAAAAGATGGAAAAGAAAGTTGTGACTTTCGGGAATGCGTTGTCACGTTTCGGCCTCTGTGACATGGCGAATTTCAGTCGGCTATTCGGAGCGCTGACTTCTAACTGGACCTCGACGGTACGGCCCGTAGACTGCCTGGACGTTCTGCTCCTTAGCCGATTCGGACAGCGCTCCGAATCGGCTAAGGAGCAGAACGTCCAGGCAGTTTATGGGCCGTACCGTCGCGGTCCAGTTAGAAGTCACGATCTTAATGCAAATTTTCTATGGAAACAGGTTTTCAGCTTCTTGGAGAAAGAATAGAAAGCTTTCTCCGAGTCATCCTCCAGAGGAAGCTGGCGTCATCATAACTTCATTTCCGATCATGATGTCATTCACACATATACGAAGCTCCCACAGCCTGGCGTCCGATCCAGGCATCCATGCTGCGTCTTTCATTTCGCGCTTCCTCGAACGCCGCAACAAACAGCATACAGAAGAAGACACAGTAAAGCAGGAATCAGCTACGTTTCAAATTGCTTTGCAGCAATGAAAAGGCGCAGTATCTGTCACAATCCTCCGCGGCCACCTGCATCGCACTTTAAGGGAAGGAAGAAAGGTGGGAGATAAAAAAAGAGAGAAAGAGGTGCGATAGGGGAAAGCTTCGGACCCCCGCGAAATAAAGGCTTTCGCCTCAGCGCACTTTAGTGGTCCAAAGTCCCCCTAGAATTTTTCGATCCCTTGTCACGGCACACTTGCAGTGACGCCATGAATAGAACTGCTATTCGAGACTACACTCTAAATACGGTAGCCTTTAGATAACCTTCGTAACGGTGCACATTTTCACATCGAAGTATACCTATAATTTAAAGGCTACACAGTGTAACCTTTCCACTTTTAACCTTTGTAAAAGTTACAAACGGTAAAGGTTACTTCTTTTTATGCATAGGTTACGCAGCTTTGTTTAGCGCTGTAACCTTTACAAGTGTATACTTCATCGAGTTAGGCATAGGTTACATGCCTCAAAATGTGTAACCTTTGTACGCCACAATAGCTGGCCTAAATATGGCAAAACTTTTATTGCAACTTGCTGAAGGTGATAAAAATACAGAGGTCTGCTGGATTTCGATTTGAATGGAACAAAAATTGGCCAAACAAGAGAATGGTTTAGAAAGGTGAAAAATGACAAACATCGGAATGATAGTCAATTTATTCATGGACTCCAATATTTTAAAGACTAGAGGAAATACATAACATCAATCTTCCCCAATAATATGTACATTGAAGGAAAACAAAGGAATGTAACATATGCAGGTATGTTCAAGGCACTACTTTTACAAACGTTTTGCAAAAAAATATATGGCAATAAATGGCAAAGCAAGGCACTGAAATATGTGCCCATATTACAGTATTACTGCTGTCATTTCAAACAGAACCAAGTTGAACAAGCAGCTCAATAAAGCAGCTCACATGAAGTCTTGCTTCGAAAAGAGCTTGTCTACAACATATCACTCTTTTCGCAATGTTGATAAAAAATAGGCACTATGATTGTAGTACTACAATGAACAAAATAAAAGCCCAATAATTCAAGACTAAGTGCAAAGTCAACTTGACATTGTGTAAGGGATACAACTGACACAAAATATAAATGATAAAAATATCAGAGAAAGCAATTTTGTGATCACATATATTATAACACTTTTTAAAAGAAAGAATTAAATGAGTGCAATAAAAGATCAAGAAAAGGGATGAAAGCTGTACAGATAACATGAGTTCTTTTAAAACTTTCGGCCAAATATAAACCTAATCATCAACCAATCAATTTATCATCTTGACTAAACAGCACACAGACATACGTGTACCTAAGAGCTTTTTCAGAGGTGCGTAACATCTAGGAATTCAGCACAACTTCACTAGATAATGTAAACAAAAGCCCTTCGTGACTCCTCCAGTCACTTAAAAACAAAAATGCACAATGACATGAGTAATAACTTGTAGCATTAACAGTGATATAACCTTGACAACACTCGCATAAGTACATCAACTTGTGTTCATATACTTCAACATATTAGAAAGTGAATATTTGAAAAACATTTCTTTCTAGTAAATTAGAACGCATTATTCTTTTTCAAGAGCATGAATCAGTATCAGGAGCATGAATCAGTAGTCCATGTGGCAGTACAGTGTCGAGCAGGGCAATTTTCAGCAGCAGGATGAGTATGGCGGAAAATGCTGGTGGATAGTCGAGGTTTTTTTATGTAATACGTCACCAAGTAGAAGGTGGGAGTACGGGGTTGCCGTTGCTGATTGAGATTACTTCTTTACTACTTCCAGCGTAAACCCAAGTGTGTTCAGCACAGATATACATGAAGTGCAATCACTTGAAACTCTTCAGGCAGTGGGATCTGTGGAATGTTAAATTAGTCAGTGAACAGCAATTCGTCCCTAAAGCATGGCTGATATTCCCACCAGAGTGAAACATATACGGTACAAAGAGAACACGAGACGGATAGGCGGGCACTCCCAGATGTCTAAGCTTTCGTATCTTTTTTTTTTTTTTTCATTCCAACCTGTAAACTAGCGAGAATGCGACAGTTAAGCTAGCAAAGGTTGGAAAGTAGCTATAGTCGCACAATTTGAGGAAGCTCGCCGAGCTCGTGTATAAGGCTATTCGGGCAACTGAGGCGTCAGGTGTGAAATAAGAGCCTGGTACAAACAGTCTGTCACGAAGCGATCAGATGCAGCCCCATCTCCCGTGGTTTCCTCGAGACTTCAAATTTAAGCACTCAAGTGAACTATAACGATTTGCATTAAACATTATCGTGCTCACTGAAAGGATTTCCTGCGTCTTCAAGTGCTTGTTTTGCGTTTTGTTTTAGGCATTTGTGTATTCAACCCACTTATTCAAGCAAATGCTGTTAACTATGCTGTTGCACTTCATAAATTCCACTCTCTTCTGTAAACCACCTAGGCAGGATACGAAGTAAAACACAAGAAGGAATCAATTCGCAAGAAGCGTGAAATTTCGTCACGGTATATAGTGTCACTGCATGCCGACCCTTCTACTCTGAAACATCAGTAGGCTGTCTGACATATCGCATAATCCACAGACTATTGTTCGGTACAGCCACACATTCATTATTTTTTACACGTGCATGGCTGCAGCGCCATACGCTCACGGCGAAAAGGTCAATCGACAAAGAATGAAAAGACGTGCAAAGTTGCCGAATTTTAATCGAGAACAGAGGTATAGCCGCGCATTTTAAGCGTGATCATATCAAAGCATAAGTAAACGCACATGTAATCAACGCGCCCACACGCATGCGATCGGGCAAAACTATAGCGGTGAATTACCAATCTGTACTGTTCATAGATTGTACCCAACGACCCGAACCACCGCCCCGAGCCACCGAACCGACCCAATATCACAGATAACTAGACTCGTCAACATAATCTCTCACGGGATAAGTCAGTCATGTACTAGTAGAAAGCTACTGAACCTGATTTAGGTACGAAATTCAGTTACAGAACGAACTTTACAAATGAGCAGAGAAAATACACGTTTTGATAAGCAACGAATAAATGAAGACTACGCAGTCGTTACGGCGTTTTAGATTAAAAAGGAGCCACTCACCTATATCCATAATTCTGCCGTGAGCAATTGAACAGTTGCTGCAGCAGTCAAAAATTAATCATGGTAGCTGCGAAGCCGTCCGACGAGCAAAGACGTACCACTGACAGCCACATAATGGTTCGTTGCAGCTGCAGCGATGCACATCTCACACGTCTCTTTCTGTTTAGCAACATTGGCGATATTGTAGTACGTACACAGGCCCAAAGACTTCTATATCACCCCAAACAATGCACACAAGAAACGCCACCAGCAAACGGCGTGGTTCATGAGAACTTTGAAGCACTCGAACTGACTGCGGTAACGGCGAAGCTGCCACCATGTCGTAACGTTCGGGTTCCCTGCCGTCCAGACCCCAGACCCCCGCGTGCAACGCAGCAAACCATTCGGCAAACGACGCCGCTTTTCAAAAAAGTAGGTGAGGCACCGCATGTGTGCGCATGCGTGTCTCTATGGGCATATCTCCCGTCTTGTCGGCACATAGGTTACCAAGTTGCTCATAGGTTACTGTGCAAAATTTACTAGGCAATAATTTGATGGCAACCTTTGAAATGCTTGAAAATAGATCGTTGTAACCTTTATTCTGTGCAAAAATAAATAAAACATTACAAAAACATGAAAACTGGGGACTTGTAACCTTTGCTACATAGGTTACTGACGTCTAAAAGTTACATTATAGGTTACTGTATTTAGAGTGTAGGGATGATCTCAGAAATAACTCCTTGGATACATGTAGCCCCTTTAACTCCTGCTTAAAGGTGCGTTGATAATATTACAGCGCACGCTTCTGGTCTTAGTCCTTTTCTCCTGTTTCCGCAGAGGAGCTGTGATGGTCGCATGGGTCCATACGCAATTGTACCGGCGGCGTGTACAAGCGTATGAATAAGGCGATTTCTGTTATTCGCTAGGTTACAGATGACAAATGTTTTTGTCGTCGACGTGAACTCTGTATTATTATTGGCAGAATGATAAACAACACGTGCAAAAAAAATGTTAGTAGGCAAAATACGGCGATATTCCTTTCAACTCGTTCATCGGAAACATTTAACACATATTTTTTCAAGGTCTGATAGCGGACAAAAACTGGGGGACACTTTAGTACCGCCCTTAGGCTATGGCGCGACACCGTTAATGACTCCCATTTGCTTCTTCCCTTGCGGATCCTCGGTCATACAAATACAGTTTGGTACCGGTCTCTTTTATGTCCCACATAATATTGGCATATAGTCTTAAGCTACCACATTATGTGAAAGAGGACCCGGTATAAATTTAAATCTCCACTTTCCCCAAGCCGTCCCATTGTACCCGTGTGGCCTACGAGTACAGCGCGTGATTTGTGATCCAGGAGTTGCGAAGTGTCCTATTGCTAACTCATCATATCATTTCAAGCTCGTGCTATCACTACCATGTATTTTATCCCGTGACATCCACAACCACCCAACCAACCAGTGCCCCGTGCCGTCACCTGCCGATTACCAACTACCGGAGTAATGCTAATAATTTCTCCTTCACAGCAGATACACTGACGACAACGCCAGCGCCGGAGTTTCTCGAGAACGGGGCCCTTAAAGCTCAGGTCCAGTTAGTACTTCACGTAGCCCCAAGACTCACTGCCGGGCACGTTTAAAAAATCACCACTTGCAACGTTTATACCAAAACTTCTTCAGTAATCAGCACTCTGCAAACTGACTTCATTTATCACAACCTTTGCCTCCGGGCTTCGAAACTTTTGCAATCTAAGCGTTCGTAAACTGACCTCCATTTTGGCATTGATTTTCTCTCATCTGTCGAGATGGTGGTAGAGGACGACCTCAGAGAGGAGGCGAAGGGTGGAGAAGTTGTCATAAGCCCTTACAGAGGGTAGGAGATGTGACCGATCAAGAAAAGAGGCACAGGTAGAGGATGATAGAGAAAACGCACAGGTAGGTCACAATAGTGAGTGGAGGAAGCAAAAGCGGTCAATGGAGGGCTCTCAAGCAAGCGCAATATTTCATTTCGTTTCATTTATTTTACCCTCAAGGTACGGGGTACACTAGAGAGGAGATGGGTCATTACAATACGAAAGTTCAGAAAAACTCGCAATAGTTAAAGGTGCAAGTGAAAAGGAATGCAAAAGATGGAGTTACAACTGATGATGATAAGCGCGGAAAACCTAAATACTGGGTGGACTATGTTAAGTTTACATGTGTAAAGAATAAGTAGTTCAACATTATTTTTAAAATTCTTGTTAACTTAATAAGAACACGAACAGAAATGTTAAAAAAAAGAAAAACAAACACCCGAAATACATCAATGAATACCATTATCAAGCGCGCTCCTAAACGTTTCAGGTTAAAGTCGATAACTTTTTCCACTTCTTGCTAGTTTTGAAAAAAAAAAGGAGTTAGAACCCATGGCGGTGTAAAAATATGGTATTCTAACTTTCAATATGAGAGAGGTAGCAAGTCAGTTGCGTAAATGCATCTTTTGAGCAGACGACCGCAATGAATACTGACTCGTCGAGGGCTTTCCTGTGTGCTGACTTGACTGATTGCTTTTGAGTCCTCTGTTGAGCACTGTGAAAAAAGACCTCGCATTCGGCACGCCAATAGGCTCGTTTTGCATTCGGCTGCTCTTTTCGGAGAATCCGCCTCCATAGTGGAGCGCTCTCATTCGATGTGAGAAGTGACAAATGCTGTGTTCCGCTTAGACAGGGATCCATCTGGGACGGCTGAATTTCCCCAAACGTGTGAAATCAAATGCATCGTAACGTCAATTTTTTGCCTAACCTGGATCTTGGCTTCTCAAGGGTGAATTGCTTCGTAAGAAGGGTGTTTAACCTAACAAAGTGTGAAAAACGGCCGCCTTTAAATCAGCAAGAGGACGATAAAGATGTCGCGCATGTTTGCTTATTTGACCTTGCATCTCCTTTTAAGATTTTAGCCTGAACCTGCTTTGATTTCTTTTTTTTTTCGATGTTTTTTCTCGTTGCACGCGTTGTAGCTCCTCATTGTGCTATAAAGAAATAGACTTTGATCCTACATGGCGAGTTGCAATGATGTATGCTAATGTAAAAAGATGATGGCAGCGGAAAAGAGTGACCAAAGGCAAATGAGTATCTGGAACATTTGGTACTTCAACAACGTCACTGATTGAAGTACCGACTTGTAGTAGGAGTCTTTTCTTCCATGCCTTCACTTCACTGCATGATCGTAACTCCGCCAGCGGCCTCGTATTTGTTTTGTTAGCACGCTGACCACCAGCTTCAGCGGCGGACGTATTGCGAACGGTGCTTCAGGGTGGCCATCCTAATTTTTCTATCACCATCGGCAATGGAGACCGTAGCCACCGGAACAGTTGACCCTTGTCACTGAAATATCTGCGAGAGTGTTCCAGTAGCGCTTTCTCTTGTCAGGGGTTACTCAAGGCTGCTAATCTGGCATCCAGAGGACCTAGCCCCAGTAGAATACCTACATCTATTATCGAAGTCAAAGAGTGCAATAAACTTTTCATCTTTATTTTACCAAGTGAGTTTTAGAAGGTTATGTTCTTGGGGACCTTTGTCCAAGGAGCCGCTTCCTCAGGAGCCTTTTCTTCCGGGGACTTTCTTTACGGGGCGGAATCATCCCGGGACGTTTTTGCCTACACCCTTCCTATCACTTCCTACTTTGGTTGGTCCTTGAACCCTTTTCTTTTCTTTAAGGCATGGCAGTTGTGGTTTCCTTGATCTGTTGTTATGCTATTTCTTTGTCCTTCTCACCTCCTTGCCGAGAGATTTTGAGAACTGTTCCTCTGCAGATGTATTCTGTAGCAGGACACTTTTGAACGCCTTTCCCCTTTCACGAAAGGTGTGTCGGCATCGAGCCTGCTCTAGGTACTGACTCACCATCTACCCATAATTGTAGTTTTCTCTGCCGCTGTCGCTTTTTATTTTATTTTCCAGGCCACAGGATCCGCGGTTCCAGGCTGAGAAATTCATACCGAAGCAACACGTTTTGACACCTAGACCTATTTTTTTTCTCCCCCTTCTTGACTTTTCTTCTTCGGAAGCAAAAACGTATTTAAACCCCTGCCTGGGATGATCGCGCCGCCCACATGAAGAGAAGTCCCCTTATCGAAACGTCGGCTCGTCTTGCGAACCCTTATTATCTACCCTTGTTCAGTGCTCTTTCATAATATGCCATTTTGTCATTTGACACAAGCATCAAATTGTAACTTGACCTCTGTGTGCCAAGGGGATGCCCTTCAGACAACTTCGCGAAGATGATCATTTAAACGCCGCTTTGTCTTTCCTTCCGGTGTACAGTAGGGGTAATTACTGATGTTATCTGTAGCATCGATGACTTCGTTATTCTTCTCAATTCGAGTGCTTTGCAGATAGCTGGATCTTGGACGCTGCATTTCTGGATAAATTTAGGATAAAAAAAACGGCCTCCCCATTTGGCAATAAGAACAAGATACCAATTATTTCTTTGGCACATGTTTGCGGGAGACCAAGGTTTACCCGGAAAAGCAAGAGATAAGAGAGCATGTGTTTCAATCATGGCGCTTACGTCAAGAAGGCGCATTAAAAAACATCAGCTGCGATCATACGTGACCGCACGCACAAAACCGAAATTAGAAGGGAACCAATATCAAGAAAATCTTATATCAAATGACCGGATCGACCGCTCAATAAATTTGCACAGTGTGGCCTGACAGCTTCAGGGTGTATTTCAAAGCTTGCGAATCGTCTATTTTCTTTTTGAGTCATCAGCTGCGTCGGACACGAGTGGCGCAAAAGACACGCGTTTGGCCGCCAAAACAACATAAAAATCAAGGACTGTTGTATCGTCGCACGTGCGAACAGTTTTATTGCCCTGATTTTTTTTTTTTTGTTTTTTTTTTATTACTTCAGGGCTAGAATCCCAACCAAAAGGACTGAAAATGTCAGAAACAGAATTAAACGTAACAAAGTCAGCCATCCCAGATAACTATAGAAAAGTAGGCAAAATTCACAGCTCAGGCAAAGGAGGCGACCAGAATGCTTTTAATCAGTTCTGCGCTGCGAAAACGGCCCTCTGCTAAACTGCTGCAGTGGGTGACAGTTTTAGGCTCCAACCAACAGTTTATATTGGTAGTTGTAGTTAAATTAAATAAATACAAGTCCCTAGATAGAGACTGAGATTGGCGACTTCTTGAACTAGTGCAAAATTATGAAAGTTATGACAGGGATGAAATATTTTGTTCGTTGTACCACCTGAATGCTGTTGCGAAATGCGCGGCAAGCTCTGAGCCTAAGTAGGTTTGGTTTTGTTGATAATGTTTGACGTCCTAAAGCGAATTCGTAATTTCTAATTGAACAGGTTTTTCGAAGAGCGCGGTGACTGCGCGTGGCGATTTATCATATACAGGTCCTCCATGGCGAAGCAATCCCATGAATACGAAAACGTAACGTGGAAACATGTAAGATTCGACTCGAGGTAAAGATTTTAGAATATATTGGTGACTTCATTCTCTCTTTCTCGAGTCAATTGAGGAATGTTCCAAACAAGCACAACACCACAACAAAACACAGAGCAATGGTCTATAGCTTCCGGCTGCTGGCACACACGGCAGTCCAGTGACCATGGCACAGATGTCCCACTTTTAAGGCGAAAACCTTTATTGACTCATCGTTGTCGTCAGCAAAAGTGTCACACTTTTGCGGCGGCTCTGATTGGTCGAGACGGGATGACGACATGGAGGTCTCGACCAATCACAGAGTACCATTACAGTATGCGCGAATGCGTACCTTATATGACCATATGTCAATCAATGACTAAGTAATGAATCAATAACTAATTAATGGCTACATAATGACCAAGTAAATATTAATTAAAACTTAGTTATAGTTGTGTAAATAATTAATAATTAATTACTAATTCATTCCGCTTTATATGGTCATATGTCAATAAATAGTATATTACTACATAATGACTGACTAATTACATAATGTCTAAATAAGAATTCCTAATTAATGACAAATTAATACTTGCAGATTAGTGAGAGTTGCGTAATAGTTCATTAATTTTTACGAGCTGGCTGCCGTGGAATGGCCGATGGCTGGTCGCAGGTTGTGTTGGGCGCAGTACGCCGCACCTTGCATGACTGGTTGAAGGGCAGGTGCGGTGGTAAACTGTGCTCAGAGGGCAGGCCTGATTTCTCCTGCTATTACGGTGTGCATGGCTGTCGAGAGGCATATTACTGAAGGCCTGGAGGAGTGGAAGGGAGTAAACGTGGGATAGGATCGGTTCCAAACCTCCACCAAAATATGTGACGATGTTGAAGTCCTCGCGTGCACGAAGACTTCACATGCTTACTGCGTATACAACCTGACAACACCAGGTAGAAATACCAAAGAATGCAAAAAAAAAAGCACTGCGCATGACCTTTACTATTCTAGAACGGTGTTCTGATGACTGGCATATCATAAAACCTAATGATAATGCCACGTGGCGGAGGCGATAAGCAATGAATATATAAAAACGTGATGCCGGCTGCGCGCTGTCCCTGCGCAGACGTTTATTTATTGGGAACGACGTCATAATCAGGTGAGTCGTTGCCAGTCCCTTATAGAGGCAAAAATTAACATTGAAATCATTTTTACATCATCATCGCCAATGTATCAGTCTCTAAAGCCATGCACAGTCGCTTGTCTTGTATTCTGTGCCGCGTTGCAATTCTGCAAGCCGCTCTCGCCTACTTAGCCAAGCAATATAAGCAGTACACCCACATATTCACCGACGGTTCAACTACTCAAGACACTTCTTCCGGTGGCCTTTATGTGCCCTCGACAAATCAGGTCCTGTCTTGCCGGCTACAGCGGAAGGCATCATCTACAACAGCGTAGCTCCATAGCGTTAAACAAGCTGTTTCATATATCCTGCACCAAACCCCCGGGCGATGAATTACCTTCAATGATTCCAGAGTATCTTTGCAAATCCTGTTTAAGCTGCTGAAGATAACCAATCATTAACCTATTTTCTTTGACATCGGGTATCTACATCATTTGGCTGTTGCCGCAGGTCACTGTATTATATTTCAGTGGGTACCCGCTGACTGTGGCATTAAAGCGAATGAAAAAGCAGATGAAGCGGCTCGTAAAGGCTACCAACATCAGATATACATTCAGACTTTCTTCGCGAAATCTGATGCATCCTAACTGACTAAAGAATTTACTTCTGAAGCAGAGTATCGACTTTGGAGCTTGCCGACACATCCGCACCAATTTCTTTACTCAGTTGACCCGTATCTAAGATCAAGACTTTCTTCGAAATTTCCTCGCTAACTAGAAACTCTTTACCACCGACTTCGCCTGAACTATCCCTATATACAAATGGCTGGCGATACCGTTTCGGTCAAATGAACAGTCCGCATTGTGAAAACTGCGGTTTGATTGAAACTGTAGAACATATGCTGCTTGAGTGCCCTGCGTATGCTGACGAGAAGCGTATATGAATATAGCATGGAGATGCTCTCCAGAGTGCCTCTAACAATAAACAGTGTTTTAGGTCCCTTATGCGGCCCTAGACAACAGACTCGCAATAAACTTTTTATTTACGTATTTGAAAGAAATTGGACTTCTTGACAAACTGGAAATTTACCTCGCAAAAGAAAAAAAAAAGCTGACTAAAGGATAAAGGCAGTTTTCACGCTGTGAACTCTACAAACACATTTGTCGGGTTATGGTTTTCATCATTTCATTTTATACCATTACTCCACGATGCATCTTGGAAAGTATTTAATGGCCGCACATTATCTCCCTCTTTGTTTCTGTTATTTTCCTCACTGTTCTTTTTTCATCTTTCCCTCCCCAATTTCCTTTCCTACGCAGAGTAGCATATCAGCGAAATCTCAACGTCGGCTAAATTCTCTGTTTTTCATTAAAGGGTCTCTCTCTCTCTCTCTCTCTCTGTTGTGCACTGTACCATCACGAATCTATTATTCGCTTACAATTGCGCCGGCTTCTACAGCGCGCTGTAGGCAAAAGGTGAACCACCGACCTAGGTATTATCGTCGTTGGCGAATCTCAGCTGTGTGATGTTTAGCCTGATCTTGGCGGGCCTTCTATAGCTAGACGAGCCAAAATAGCGCCATCTGTGTGGTCCCCGGCCACCCACATGGCTCGAATGCACGCAGTATCAAGCCAACATGAAGCGGACACGGCCGAGGCAGTTTTAGTGCTGTCATTGAGCGTCCACACACGAAGAGGAAATATCCTTGAATATCTGCAGCCTTAATCCTGCAGGGCAGGTAGATTACAAACCAAGCGTCGTTGAGCGTTAAAAGGGTACAGGCTTTTCATCGTAGCGCTGAACTTTCTCTGCCACCTTTAGAGCCGTCGTGGTCACGGTCGCTCAGGAGGCAACACCAAAAGGCGCCGCTGTTATGGGCTGTAAAATGTGCGGTACATGAGCAGAAATTCACTGTCATCTGCCGCAATAGCGGAAACCTAGCGAAACAGTCATGCCATGATAATGTGAAAATCGTGTTTGGAAATTTGCAAGCAAGCGCGCTCACATACACACACACACAGACACGCACGCACCTATTATGGCGAAAGCCTTTAACGCCTCATCGTTGTCGACAGCAGGTTGTGTCACGCATTCGAGACTGAGAGTTAGAAATAAATTAATAAACCTTGTCTCCCCTGGGAATCGAGCTTCCATCCCTTGGATCCTCAGCCCAGCGCTTTATCAACTGCGTCACGCCCTCTTGTCTACCGTGAGGATGACAGCGGGATTCAGCGAGAACAAATACTGCTCCTTTCCTTTCCTGTAAACGAATTCTAGAACGCCGGCGAAGTTTGATGCGTTCAATGGAATGCTGGTTGTGTTCGACAAGGGGCGCGCGATGTACCGTCAGGACAGGTGATGACGTCACCAGGCGATCCATGCGTATACGAAGCTGACCACGCCGGGCGTCCGATCCTGGCGTCCATGTGGCGCTTTCATTTGCTGCTTCCCCGAACGGCGCACCACACAGCAAACAGAAGCAGACTCAGGTGTCTAGGAGGCGTTAGTACAGCAGGCATCAACGGCGTTTGAAACTGATGTACAGGATAGAAAAGGCACAGTATCTGTCACAATTCTCCGCGGACGCATGTACCACGCCAGTAAGGGAGGAAGGTGAGAGTGAAAGAAGAGAGGGAGATAGAGGTGCCGTAGTGGAGGGCTACGATCCACCGCGCTATAATGGCTTTCGCCTCATCGCACTTTAGTGGTCCAAAGTGCCCTCTAGAATTTTTTGCCAGTCATTTCAAGGAAGTCAGCGAATAAATTCTTTACCCGAATTTTTGAGCTACGTGGATGACTTCTGTAGTACCGTAATGTATGTGATGGTGAACCACAAACAAATAGTCAAGAATGTTAACAATTGTTTTTGTTAACAAATTTCTCATAAAAGAAACGTTTTACTTACACAATCAGCGCCTGGTTGCAATTATAATAGGATTGCAGCCAGCCATTCACACTGATTATACCAGCTTTTAAAACTCCTAAACCACGAATTTCCTCGGCACATTGCCTTACGAAATTTTTTATATATGGAGCCAGAAAACGCGCGCTGTAGAAAAACTAGCGCTCTACGCAGCGCCTCCCGTCCAGCCCAAACGGACAGAGGAGGTGACGCGGCATCGGAAGCCAGCAGCGGCACGGGGGGCCCCGCCTGCACAGGTTCTCACCAATGGTGTGCGGTTGTTACCTCGGGCACTTTGTAATAAATTTTCTAAGGGATTTCATATTATTTATCACCGAACAGAACAAAAAGTTCCCGCGGCTTATGTTCTTGTCAGTGGCTGCTGGCTCCCTTTGTTTGTGACTGATAGCGAGCGCTCCTCAGTTTCCTTAGCTGATGGACCAAAATTAAAAAATACGTCAGGCAGTCTGGTTTTGTTTGGTTTGTTTTATGGGTTTTACGTCCCAAAGCGACTCAGACTATGAGAGACGCCGTAGTGGAGGAATTTCGACCACCTGAGGTTCTTTAACGTGTAGTGACATCGCAGAGCCTCCGGACGCCTTGCTTTTTGTCTCCACCGAAAAGCGGGCACCACGGCCGATTCAGTGCAGTCTGTGCACGTACATTGTACAAGGCGGATTCAATATTATATGGTCAATATAATATTATAGGATATAGTAATATATGAAGAAAGTGAAAGCCGGTAACATAAAAGCTGAGTCCACATTATTATTTTATCGCAATGCAGTTTGAAAAGTAAATATGTTTTAGTTCGTAAAGTTGCCTTCCCAAAATGCACGATTTTTAAATAGCATCTCTTGCATATCTAATACAGCAAATAAGCAAGCAGTTTGTCTATTCTGTACCGTATAAGCAGCTAACGTGATTACAGCGACAATACTGCACCCAGGAAGATGTACTGAAGGTATATGGTTTTGTTTCGCTTCCTGTGGCCTTCGTAGCTGAACCAAAAATCGAAATACGAACAACCGAAGAAGTATACACAGAGGCTAACAGACAACGCACACTTAACGCGCATACCCACCGAGGTCAGAATAGGCACAAATTCGCCTTGTGCCTATTTTTGGCGCTTTCTCAAAGCGCCAAGCTGTTCTCATAGGCGCCGGTCTTGAGTAAGGTACGTATACAATAGAAATGGTGGCGGAACAACTACGGATGTAACAACTTTGCATATCTATGCCTCGTGTCCCGCATGCGGGCAGAAAAGAAGAGAAAAGGTGGCAGAAAGTTGTCAACGCCTTAGGAAGCGGAGCAAGAATAATGTACAGTCTTGGTCAAAAGTCCTGAAACCAAAGGATTTTCATCTCAGCCGCAAAATGGAGCCGTCGCGCCATCATTGAAAGCCCGAGTTGAGTATAAAATGCCATGGGAAATGCTTTTTTATGGCGATAATAAACAGTCTCATTACATTTCACGGATTTTTAACCTTTAATGGCGCTCTGACGGCTTCATTTTGAAGCTGAGACAAACATAATTTCGCTTCAGGACTTTTGACCAAGGCTGTACCTTCGGTCTTAAGAAATACCGGGCTCCGGTCGAAAGAATAACTCCAAATAAAATTCAGGAATTATTATGAAACATTTCTTCACCAGGATATAACTTCTAGCAACCAAGTACAATTTTTGTCAAAAGTTTAGAGCGCAGGAAGCCTGTTTCGTTTAGGGGTATTCCTCTGGAAATAATAAGGCCGTCACTTATGCTACCCCGTTAAGAGTATCACGCGAAGCGTTTCACACACACGGACGATGTTTTTCACTTCTTGAATTTTGTATTTTTATTTCTTTACTTTTGTTTCCTTTCATTTTCAATTTCATTATAGACCGATATTTAGCATCAGAAAACATTCTTAGCAGTTTGAAGCCTATAAACACATTTGTCATTTTTTTATTTGTCTCGATCAGTTAAGGATCAATGACATAATCTAATTTTTTTAAGCTTGTATCACCAAGCACCAAGTATTGGCTTTTCATTGTTTACACTAACAACAAGCAAAAATGTTGAACCCCTTATGAATTTTTCAATTTGAGGCGTACAGAGGCGTACCCTATTTGTCCTTGTTCAGTGCGCCTTCATATCGTATTGTTTAAGTCACGTAACTGATAGATTACACACTTTACATTTACTTAATTAGCATCAACACAAATTTGTGTTTCATTTTGAGCATTTCGACACCTTTGAGTACCCTCTTCACATTTTTCGGTTTTTTTTTTCAATTATAATATTAATCAGTTAATCAATTATTTAATTATTACAATTATTCTTACAATCGTTATCGCGGATCGCGCTCCAATCAATCGTCAATCCCTAGAACCATAATTTACCATGATACGATTTTGTTTACGCAGCTCCGATTATTTCTGACACGCGGTGCCGACAATTAGATCTGCTATTGCGACGCCGACAGCTTTTCGGCCGAACGAGCTGCATAGTTACGACTTAAAAAATGGAAGTACTCCCCTTACAGAGCACGTGACAAAAATCTTACCTTCCGGAGATTTCGGACACCAGGAATAATTTTCTAGGCATACTGTGTGGCTGAGAAGCAAATCATCTGGGTTCTAGAATGTTGAGAAAGACTGTCTATCTCCATGTAAGCCCAGCGTAATACAGCGTATTTTCGACCACGACATATGTGGTTGAAACATATCTCACAATGTGCCTGCGCTTGAATATTATATTTACTGGTGTACTTTCTTGTTTTTGAAAATATGCTTTGATGTCCTGATGGCAACTTTAATTTGTGACACAACTGGTAAAGAATGCAGTGAACAAGTTTTTGCAGAAGCTCAGCACTGAGGCTTTTAGGACAAAACAGTTAGTTTTCAAATCGCTCACAACAGGGAAAATGTAGTACAAAAAAACACGCAAAATTAGAGACTTTCAATTTTTTTTTTAAGCGCTCAAGAGCATAGAGGCCTCTATTTAAAATACGGCTACAGTGCATGAAATAGTAAGCAGTAAAAAAATATTTAGTTAAACATAGTCTACATGCTCAAGAAAAAATACCAAACACCGTATCTTAAGCAAAAACGTTGCTTTTGAGCAGCACAAAAACTACCCTTGCTGGCCCAAGCAGAGATGCAAAGTAATACTTTCAGGATTCTTAGGCCCTGTGTAACAAACAAGAGAAGTTTCGAAGGAGTCTTATTTTTTAAACTTCAGAATATTTTTGAATTGAATTTCTAAAGACCTCTATAATCGTAAATTGCACGGTCGTTATTTCTGGCGTCTGCGGAGCTAAATAAAATACATGACGCGTCGTAGCCGAGCAGGAAGTTCGAATTTGGGAGCGTGTCCTTTGGCACGTCCTCACCGGAAGTCACTCCTCTACCGAGCTTCCTCCGCATCTCGCGCGCTCAGCTTGGGTTTCGAGTGTAAAAATTTCGGATTTCCTCTTTGCAGCGGGGCTTTACAAAATGACTTTTTTTTTTTTTTCAGAAATTGCTTTCAGATCATGCTGCTCGTGAATTCAAGCTCGGCATTGGCACCTGCCTACTATAATTGAAACGTTAGTATAGTTACTGTTAATTGCATGGACAATTGGAAATGTTTTGCAGCTTATTGTGTTCACCGCGGCTTGCAGTTTACTACTGCAAATACTTATTTCTATTTTGAGCTCACTACTTTATGTAATTTCTGAAATTATTCACTGAAACATCTGATATAGATAAATCAAAGCTATCATGTAGCAATATTGCAAAAACATCCCAATGGTATTTTCAAAACTGTATCCAACGAACAGTAGCAATTTATCTAAGGTACGAGGCAGTATTTATTCATCCAGCGTACTTAAAAAACTAGATGATATTAGCTAATTAACCTGTCAAATACAGCATTAAATAAGTGAAGGGAAACCAGACGATAAGCAGATTTCTGGTGTTGGCCGATCCGATGTGCCGGACTATAAAGAATCTTGCGGAGGACTTGCTACGCAGCCCTGAAGCAAGTACCACTCGCTCTAAAGTTTCAACGAACGCTTACATCCCTTACATGACTGCATTACAGCGTAACACACGCATTAGTGAGCATTTACTAGTGTTTGTAAATACCTCCTACATGTGTTTAATCTTTCCATGCTCATCCTGATACTTGAAGCCAAATAAGAAGTTGCTTATATTAATGACTTCTTAACTCTTGCAACAATGTAAACATTGTCGAAAGGTAAACATTCCGCACTGAAACACAATTGCCTATTCAAACTCATTTCTTCCCCGCACCTGTAATGATTGGAATAACCTGTATGCATCTCTAACAAATATAACTGAAGAAGAAAATTTTAAATCGACGCTGCAAGCTTTCTTTCTGGCCTAGTATTAAAACTTATTGTATTGTTATTTGCTTATCTTCATTGTATACTGTGTTGCTTATTATATTTTGTTATTTTTTGCACCTATGCTGGTCGTCTTAATTACACATGTAACTCGTTGTTCTTTTTTATGTGCTTTGTTTTCAGATAAAAACATCATCATCAGCCTGATTATACCCACTGTAGGGTGAAGGCCTCTCCCATATTTCTCCAATTAACCCGGTTCTGTGCTAGCTGCATCCGCTTGACCCCTGCGAACTTCTTAACCTCATCCGCCCACCTAACTTTCTGCCACCCCCTGCCCCGCTTTCCTTCCCTTGGAATCCAGTTTGTTACCCTAAGCGACCATAGGTTATCCTCTCTTCGCACTACATGTCCTGCCCATGCCCATTTCTTCTTCTTAATTTCCACTAGAATGGCGGTAACTTGAGTTATTTCTCTGACCCACTCTGCACGCTTCCTATCTCTTAATGTTACCCCTACCATTTTTCGTTCCATAGCCCTCTGGGTTGTCCTCAACTTAAGTAGAACTCTCTTGGTTAGCCTCCACATTTCAGCCCCATAGGTAAGTACATCATCATCATCATCATCATCATCATCATCATCATCAGCCTGATTATACCCACTGCAGGGCGAAGGCCTCTCCCATATCTCTCCACTTAACCCGGTTCTGTGCTAGCTGCATCCACTTGACCCCTGCGAACTTCTTAATCTCATCCGCCCACCTAACTTTCTGTCGCCCCCTGCTACGCTTTCCTTCCCTTGGAATCCAGTTTGTTACCCTCAGCGACCATCGGTTATCCTCTCTTCGCACTACATGTCCTGCCCATGTCCATTTCTTCTTCTTAATTTCCACTAGAATGTCGTTAACTTGAGTTATTTCTCTGACCCACTCTGCACGCTTTCTATCTCTTAATGTTACCCCTACCATTTTTCGTTCCATAGCCCTCTGGGTTGTCCTCAACTTAAGTAGAACTCTCTTGGTTAGCCTCCACGTTTCAGCCCCATAGGTGAGTGCAGGCAAGATGCAACTGTTGTATACTTTCCTCTTGAGCGATACCGGTAAGCTGCTAGTCATAATCTGCGAGTGCTTGCCAAATGCGCTCCATCCCAATCTTATTCTTCTTGTTATTTCCTTTTCATGGTCCGGATCTGCGGTTACTACCTGTCCTAAGTAGATATATTCGCCTACTACTTCCAGTATTTCGCTACCTAATGTAAACTCCTGTTCCTTCCCAAGGCTGTTGAACATTACCTTAGTCTTCTGCATATTGATTTTCAAGCCTACCTTTCTACTTTTCCTGTCTAGGTCATCAATCATTATTTGCAGTTCATCTCCCGAGTTGCTTAGCAAGGCAATGTCATCAGCAAATCGCAGATTACTGAGGTATTCTCCATCTAGCCTTATCCCTAACTGCTCCCATTCCAAGTCTCTGAATACTTCCTCTAAACAAGCTGTGAATGGTACTGGGGAGATTGTGTCTCCTTGCCTACAAGTACAGGCAAGATGTAACTGTTGCATACTTTCTTCTTGAGCGATACCGGTAAGCTGCTAGTCATAATCTGCTAGTCATATATATATATATATATATATATATATATATATATATATATATATATATATATATATATATATATATATATATATCCTGCATGCGCCCCTCCCCTCTGTAACGTACATCTGTACCATGAAGATTCAGGTAAAACGAAAGGAAGAAGATGGTTTGCACGGTATGAAAAAGAACTGAACAAGGGTAAATGGGGTATGCCTCAGTTCCAGATGAGCCAACGTTTCGACAAGTGGACTTGTCTTCGTCTGGACATAGCGATCATCATTGGCAGGGGTTTAAATACGCTTTTGCTTCCGAAGAAGAAAAGCTGGGGAGGGGAAAGTGGGTGTGAAAGAGTGGGGAGGAGAGGATGGGTGAGAAGAAAGTGGGTCATTAAGTGGAAAAAAAAAATCTTCAGTATGTACTTATCAGCCATGGAACCAGGGATTCTGTGGCCTGCAAGAGAAGTAAAAGCCGCAGTACCAGGAAAAACTACAATGCCGGTTAGGTGATTAGTCACCACTAAAGGGGGTTTGGTTGGTTTGTGGGGTTTAACGTCCCAAAGCGACTCAGGCTATGAGAGACGCCGTAGTGGAGGACTCCGGAAATTTCGACCACCTGGGGTTCTTTAACGTGTACTGACATCGCACAGCACACGGGCGCCTTGCTTTTCGCCGCCATCGAAAAGCGGCCGCCGAGGCCGGGATTTGATCCCGCATCCTTGGGAACAGTAGTCGAGCGCCGTAACCACAGCGCTACCCCGGCGGGGCTAAAGGGGGTTTGGTGCAGATACACCTTACAAAGGGAGGCTATGCAAAGGGCCCTGATAAGGCATATATCTAGGGGGACAATTCTTAAAAGGAGGGGGTAGGGGGGGAGTACATAGTCACAGGATAATAACCGCATAGTGAAAAATAATAATAATCTTAAGTATGTATCTCAACCTGGAACCAGAGATCCTGTGGCCTACAAAAGAAGTAAAAGCGGCAGTACCAGGAAAAAAAAAAAAAATCACAGTACCGGGTAGATGATTAGTCACCACTTAGGCGGGTTTGGTGCAGATACACCTTACAGAGGGAGGGTTTGCTAAGGGCCCTGATAAGGCATATATCTAAGGGGGACAATTCTTAAAAATTTCTGCAAAGGGGGGGGGGGGGAGAAATACAGTCACAGGATAATAAGCGCACAGGGAACCGCAAATGACATGAGAAAAAAGAAATAAAAAAATGGAAAATAATAATAAAAATTCAAAAAATACTTGAGGACAAATTCAAGCAACAAATGGTAAGGAGGAAATGTGTCTAGAGGAACGTGTAGGGTTATGGTATTGTGGAAGGGAATAGGCTGTACAGTACTCACGGATTGAAATAGGACACTCGGAGCGCGTGGCCGTCGCTGCATGCAGCGCCGCCCGTGGATGCTCATGGAACCAAGGTGCTGCATTGTGGTATAGCGCGAGGGGGCAACATCTAAAAAGCAGAACTGCTCCTTCCGGTCGCCAATAAGCCGGCCTGTTGTTACCACACTGCCTTGCATGCAGCGACGGCCACGCGCTCCGAGTGTCCTATTTCAATCCGTGAGTACTGTACATGCGTTGTGAATAAACTGTACAACTAACGCTATGTGAGATTGTTTTCCCGAATATTTATGATGGAGAGGGAATATACCTAAGGGATTCTAACGTTCCCTTAGATATATTTATTCCTGCTGGTTCCAATGTTCTAAATTTATGAATTAGATACGCATCTCTATATTTTCTGTCCCTTGCAGATTTAAAGCCTGACTGGAGAATATATAATTTAATTTCTTCGAACCTATGGTCTTTCTAATTGAAATGCTGGGAAACTGCTTTCGGGAGGTTTTTGCCTACGTCTGCCCGATGTCCATTAAGCCGTATGTTCATTGGTTGTCCTGTCTCTCCGATGTACTGTTTATGACAAAAGGAGCATTCTAGAAGGTAGATAACGTTTGAAGATGTGCAGTTAAAGCCCGATTTTATGTGAAAAGAGAAATCGCCTGCATTGCTTTTAACCGTGGTGTCTTTTTGTATATGACTGCACGTCTTACATCTAGGTCGACAGCAAGGGTGTGGTTGTGTTTGTTGGATGCTTGTTGTCGAGTTTAGAATGCACTAGAATATCTCTGAGGTTCGCGTTACGTTTGTATGTTACCCTTGGTGCCTCCGGAAATATTTTCTTGAGACGTTCATTACACGTTAGCATGGAATGGTATTTCCGCAGAATATTGTTTATGTTTGGAAGGGCATTGGAGTATTTAGTTACAAAATAAGGATGGCGTTCGGTGTTGGCCTTTGGTCGTTGCGTGAGCACACCGTTGCGGTTTAAAGTGCTTGCTTTTTCGGGGGCCGTATTAAGGGAGTTACCGGGATAGTTCCTCTGGATTAGTGTTGCTTTCAAATAATGTAGTTCGTTTAGGCAGTCACTATCATCGCTACATATTCTTCTAAGCCGTGTCGCCTGTCCTACAAATATTCCTTGCTTACAATGCATCGGATGATGACTCGTAAAATCTAGGTATTGTTGCTTATCCGTTGGCTTTCTGTACAAAGAAGTTTTAAGTTTTCCATTTTCCACTGACGCCGTGGTGTCGAGAAAGTCGACTTTTAATTGCGACGACTGACAAGTGAATTTAATGATAGTGTGATGATTATTAGGATGCGAGACGAAAGACTGAAGGGATTCTGATTCGTGCTGCCATATCATGAAAATATCGTCAGATTCAAGACGAACGACTGAAATGATTCTGATCCGTGCTGCCATATCATGACAATATCGTCAATATAGCGAAGGTATATAAGTGGTTTTTCCGGGAATTAATTTAGTATATTGGATTCTAGAACTCCCATGAATATATTCGCGTAAGTCGGCGCGAATGGAGTACCCATGCTGATTCCAAATATCTGAAAATAATAGGATGAATCGAACTCGAAATAATTTAAAGTTAGGACTAGTTTAAGAAGCGAGAAATAAACTTCAGAGGCATGCGGATGGTGGTTGTTGGTTATTAATTGGGAGAGGGCGTCGATATCTTCATTGATAGGAATATTAGTGTAGAGTGCCGCGACGTCAAGTGGTGACAAGTATATAATCATCTGCAAGATTGGTGGTGTTATTAATACGCTCAATAATTCGGAGAAAGTGAGGTTTGTCCTGCACAAACGAAGGAAGCTGGGTCGGGAGGTCTGCTATTTGGTGATTTAAGAATATGGAGAGGTTTTCTGTGAGCGTATTATTGTTAGAAACAAATTCTGGTTCCATGGCTGATAAGTACATACTAAAGATTTTTTTTTCCACTTCATGACCCACTTTCTTCTCACCCATCCTCTCCTCCCCACTCTTTCACACCCGCTTTCCCCTCCCAAGCCTTTCTTCTTCGGAATCAAAAGCATATTTAAACCCCTGCCAGTGATGATCGCTATGCCCAGAGGAAGACAAGTCCACTTGTCAAAACGTTGGCTCATCTGGAACTGAGGCGTACCCCATTTACCCTTGTTCAGTTCTTTTTCATATCAGTATCATGAAGGTATAATAAATAAATGAATACTTTTTTTTCTTTGGTCATTATTTTCCGCATTATAATTATTTGACATTATATGATGTTTCGCTGTTACTTCCTTGTAACAGTTTGTAAATGGTTTGTTCTACTTGCAAGCAGGAAAAGAGCATTTTTTCGCCCGAAATATTTCCGTTAGAGGTGGGAAAATTAACTGAATTCAGTCGCCTCATTTCTGCGTACATTGAGGGTGGGTGTACATAGTAATGTGAAACTCATTAGGCATAACTGTGCTTGCATAGTTGGCAAGAATATAGGGACAAACTAAACCTATGCTGTCATTTGCTGACAAGAAGCACAAAGCTCAGTGCTGCACACAGTACATTGCTACAGTATACACAGAAACAGAACACAAAAAAAAAGCAGAAAACAACTATCAGTGCAATAGCCGCGTATCGCCTGCGATGAAATTATCTTCGCGATATTTGAGCACGCACGCTACTGACGGATGAGAGGCGTTAGGCTTGTTACCAGCATTTCATGTGGGAATAACGCAACGTCCGTTACTTGTAGCAGAGCTGATTGTCTCCCTTCAACACTCTTACTCACTCGATAGCAGCTCTTTGCGGCCGTACCACTCATGAGGTGGACATGCACCTGACATTCTGAACAACAGCGTCCTCCCACATGTTTAATTCCACACCTCGAACCTGAGATGTTCCTTAAAATGGTTTTCCTCACTCGGAACCTCCCTGAAGAGTCCACCGAATCTTGTACAGCGACCATGCTTTAGCACAGCGCTTTGCGGCCCTCGATGACGCTCATACAAGCATTAGCCTAGATTGCCGCACGATCGCGCCTATTTCGCATGCTAGCAAGGAGATGTTGAAAATCCTCCAAGGTAGGCTGCAGCAGTATGTGGATCGGGAGCTTCCGGACGTGCAAGCTGGGTTTCGCAAGATCAGAGGAACTAGAGACCAAATTGCCAACCTTCGCTGGATCATGAAAAAAGCAAGAGAGTTCCAGAAACCCATCTACTTCTGCTTTATTGATTATGCGAAAGCGTTTGACAGCGTAGATCTCAGCAGATTGTGGCAAGCTCTCCAAGAGATGGGAATTCCAATTCACCTCATCTGTCTCCTCAGGAACCTGTATGAAGGGCATGAGGCCACAGTCAGAACTGGGCATGGTTTGCCCAGTTCTGATTGGTTTCCGATTGAGAAAGGAGTGAGACAAGGCTGCATACTGTCGCCCTGCCTATTTAACCTATATTCTGAGTGCATCATGAGGAAGGCCGGTCTGGACGAGTCTTCAGCTGGAGTGAAGATTGCTGGGAAATGTATCAACAACCTTAGATATACTGATGATACCACTTTAATGGCAGAAAGTGAAGTGGAACTCAAGAGACTTCTGATGCGCGTACAAGAAGAGAGTGAGAGGTTTGGTCTTAAACTGAACATTAAAAAGACAAAGATCATGGCGCCTTGCTCTATCAAGTCCTGGAGCATCAAGGGACAAGAAGTGGAAGCCGGGGCAGATTTTCTCTTCTTGGTCTCCAAGATTACCCTGGAAGGAGACTGCAGCCATGAAATTAGGAGACGCCTGCTTCTGGGAAATAGAGCTATGGCTAGCCTTGACTGCCTAGTAAAGAGCAGAGACATTACCCTGCCAACCAAGAACCGTATAACTCCTGCTATGGTCTTTCCAGTTGTGATGTATGGATGCGGGAGTGGGACTGTGAAGAAGGCTGACCGCCAAAGAATTGACGCGTTTGAATTGTGGTGCTGGCGAAGACTCTTGAGAGTTCCTTGGACGGCCAGAAGATTAAATCAGTCGATATTGTCGACCATAAACCCTGACTGCTCATTGGAGGGTCAAATTCTAAAGTTAAAGCTCAGCTACTTCGGTCACCTGATGAGAAGAGAGGAGTCGCTGGAGAAAGATTTGATGTCGGGAAAGGTTGAGGGTCATCGGAGAAAGGGTAGGCAGCGAAAGCGATGGTTAGATGGCAGCCTCAAAGCGCTGCAGATGAAGTTATGTGATACTAGGAAGATAGTGAGAGAACGGAAAGCGTGGCGTGATATGGTCCATAGGGTCACGAAGAGTCGGACACGACTGAACGAATGAAATGAACTGATTACAGTCATGACAGGGAGACACTCACCCTCTCCAATTATGTCCTATAAAGTGGATAACGAATGAACAATGTAGTTCTTTTAATGCGTCAGTGCCTATAGAGTGCTTACTGATCCCATTAGAAAAAGAAAGGAGGCTTCTATTCAATCCAGCATAATGCATGCGCGCGACGTGCCGTTTATATCTAGTCCTGGCAAGCTACCTTTAACAGAAACCACAATCAAAGCAGACCCGTGTGCCTATTTATGCGAAACCAAAGCTTTTTAAGGAGGTCTGGGATAGACATGAACACCCCAAGCATTCCCGACCCAATATGCGACAAATTATTTATGAGGAGTCGCGATTGCTCTACCGAAAACCTTTTTAATGCCGCGGGAAAAAAAAGCATGCAATCAATATCACAACAGAAGCAAGCAACCGTTGCAGGAAGCTTCGACCTCTACGTTTATGTTAAAATTTTCTTTAAATAAAATTTTATTTTTTGTCATGCCATCGAAATAGCCTCATCATAAAATCAGTGGAATGCCAAGGCGCCCCTCGACCCTTTTAACGTTTCTGCAGCAAGGCAAGCTGTCTGAAATCTGGCGGTGGTGCCTGACAAAAACGGGACCAGATAAAACAACGTGAAATATGGTCAGAGTGCACTGAATGTAGAGTGCTTAATTTGCGGTTGCTCTAAAAGTCAGGCTTCAAGTCACTGTGGTCATTTGATCGAACGCAGAAAAAAATTTTGGTACACAAAAACAACCTTATTTAAAGACGGCTGTTCAATTTTCTTTTTCGCTTTTGTGAGCGAGTGTCGGTAACTGCTTGACTGTTACCTGGGAAGACTCTGAGTGAGGGGCGGTGCTATTACGTGAGTAAACATGTGCCATGACAAAAAAAAAAAAAGCAAAAATCTTCATTTGTTACAAATTAAAAATTTTAGTTTCCAGGCACCTAACATATCAGTATATTGTGAGTGGCTAGCCAGAAACAAGACAAATGCGTATCAAACGAGTGTTTCAATAAATTATAAAACCTTTGACATTGAATTGAAAACAATTATAGAGAAACGGTAAATAATTAACTAAGTAAATAATTTATCAAGAATTCCTAGAAACCTCCACGATGTGTTTTCCGCAACAAAAACCGCATGGAATAAACATGGGTTACTAAGCTTGTACAAAGTTGTCTCTAGACAATTTAGGATCGCATTCAAAACAAAAAACAAACAAAGAAAACGTGGGACGAAACATCCGAAAATAGTTGCCCCGTTTTTCGAAGCACGTTGTCTTTCCCCGTCTTATTATCACAGGTTTGGATGGTCACATCAAGGCAGAGTCCAAAAGGAGTGTTGTTTTTCCTCCAGCTCGCATTTTCCTCGTTAATAACCACAAACGGCCTTGTGGATCGATAACTAGCATGACCTCAGCGTACGAGGGTGCCTCTCCGCCGTAGATCGACCAAACTCGCTTTGCCAGCGGCCTTGACGTAGCCAACATTTACGTGGCTGCTTCATTTCGTCCACTTAGAGTTCCCCTGGTATACCATCAATTCGTCACCTCGTACCGGCGTCTTCCTTCCAAGCCGTTTCACTACTCACTAGTTAGCTCCTGGTTAAATATCTCCGGTTCAGATTCAGCCGCCAGTCGGAAACTCGCGCACGTGAGGGATGATATCGACACTCACAGCTCTGACGACTTTCGGCAAAGTCGCGGGCCTAGCATATTGGGTCCTCGCCGCGGTCGCCTCAACGATCGCAGCGGCACTCATCATTCATGTTTCGCGTGGTGGGGTGCAATGGCTTCGTATGTGGTGGCATTTGCGCGATGTGCCCAGGCCTCAGAGATCATTCGCACTGTTTTTTGACTTCTACAAGCAGCTGTCTGCAATGGATCCCCGACTAGACACCAAAGTCAGTGAGTACACTCCTCACAAAACTCTCCGCTTATGTGTGCTCGCACTCCACGACTAGAGCTGCTGTATTCGCCTTATATGCCCAATAAAGGTATCATTGCGTTTATATTCTTGCATAAATAAGACAAGAAAAGGAAATTTAGATAAAGCACAGATGCAAATACTAGAGATTTTTCACGAGTGGGTAGGGAAGAAATGTACAACTGGAATAATTTCCTTTCTTTCTTGAGGTAGCTATATTTGTCACTTTTTGAGAGGCTACTTGACAATTATATGAAAAGTGCGCATACTTGAAGATCCCGGGTCCCGGAAAAACGAACGTAGCTATTGGTTGTTTCTTTATCAAAACCAGTAGCAAAGCATGGAGGTAAGAATTCAGCCTACCTTGAGGTATCGAAAGCCAAGCTTTGGTGCAAGAAGTTCAATTTTTTCGACTCCTTCCGAAAATATTTTTTCCTGATGTTCATTCCAGAGGTATTCAAGTATATACAGGACCTGTTCAAGTCTGTTGAAGATCAAGACGTGTCTGTAGCCTGGTTCGGACCGTACGCATTTATGCTCGGCGCCACGCCGCCTGTGATTGAGGTACTTCAATCTTGTCTATGAACACTCATTTATAGAATGTGAAACAAAACAAATGTGATCTACAGGAAGCTATACAAAAACAGCGCCTGAGTGGGTGCAATGTGCAATAAAATTAGCAAAGTACTTTGGGAGAAAATTAGTAACATGTCTACAATAAACGCGTCACTGAAGATGTTTGCGAGTTTGTATATACAAGCAAAGCCGAAGGCAGCAACAAGGCTTATCCAAAACAAAGTTACACCTGGACTGTAGGCTCACATTGGGCCCGTTTTGCGAAAGGTATTCATAGCCTAAACAGGCACACGCGGCAGAGTACGCCTGTACCGTTATATGTTAATAAAGACACCCGCTTCAGCTTCCCGAATGAGACCCTATAATAGGAGAATTAGCATGACTTCATCTCGTTACAACCTTTGCCACGAGCGCTGCCGAAAACAGCTTTTCTGAGTGGACTGTAATGTTGTCTCGTTTTTAAGCAACCAGCGAACGAAAGCTTATGCGCAAAAAGATTCGAACGAACGGACCGCTGTTTAAAGTAAATCAGGTTTGTTGAGCATTTATGTGCGATCATTCTTAGATATGATTTAAATACACATTCTTCTGCGAATACTTCAGAATAGCGGCCTGGGGGGCGAGTTGGTGCATGATGGAATTGAACGGCGGTGCAACACGGAAACGGACACAGACAAGAAGGGGACAAGAAGACAAGAAGGGGTGTGTGCATGTGGTGTCCCCTTCTTGTCTGTGTCCGTTTCCGTGTTGCGCCGCCGTTCAATTCTGCGAATACTTTTAGAGAAATGCCATATATAATGCGTGGTGAACGCTCAAACACTGCAAACGAAACTATCGCAAATGTAGCAAATTCAAGTTTACGAAATAAATCTTCCCCAAATCCGAATAGGAAACATAAGATAAAGTAGTGAATTCGGCAACAGATATTAGGAAAAAAAGGTTTATTTCCTACTCAAATAGAAGTAGAATATCCCAAGAAAATAGCTTCGTACCTCGGGTAAAATTTAGTTCCCTATACATTTAATTAAAAGCTGACTTCCGTCTATGATGAAGCATTGCAACGCTATTGCAAACGGGGCGATTATTCGAAAAATAATGCAAAACAGCAAGAAAGACAAAATAAGAAAAAGAACTAGGAAGGCTCCTCTTCTTGTCCTCGCGTTTTTGGTGCTTTGTGTTACTTTTCGAATACTCAGCAAACAGCCCAAATACCCCCAGTTCTGTACGGTGTTTATTGCTCATGGCGAGTAAGTACAATTACACACACACACACACATATATATATATATATATATATATATACGAAAAATTAACACCCTTCGGGCCGCTGTGGTGCAGTGGTTAAAATATCCGACTGCTGTGCTGGAGTACCCGGGCTCGACCCCCACTTGTGACAGCTGCGTTTTGATGTAGGCGAAACGGAGTCGCCTCCGTGTGCTGTGCAATGTCAGTGCATGTTAAAGAACCCCAGGCGGTCCCCCCCCCCCCCCCCTTCACTAAAAAAAAATTACTTTCCATACAATCCGCTATCTGCTGCAAATGTTCAGAATCCAACTCGCCCATGACTGCCATTCTGGGCTCATACGAATTCTTGTTCGCGCGTGCTTAGGAGACTTAAGAGAAGCAGGATTATTTCTCAACATTTCTTCCCTCAGAACTAGCCAGTACTATTGTCATTGACTGTCGCGCCTCTCTGCAGCCCCACGCTGACCGCAGTTACTAGTGCCATAGGCTGCGAAGTTTGTGAACAGGGGCTGCATTGCAGTCAAACAACGGAATTAAGTTTCGGTGATATTTTCTCCCGCCAGCAGCATGTCGTGGGTCGAGTGCTTCCGTTGTTCTTTATATGCATACGTGCCTACTCACTAGTGCATGCCTCACAACACCAAGGAGCAGCAGCCTTAAGCATGTGCCTAATTAAATGTTGTAGTGGTTAGTAAACGTTTATAATTAGTGCTAAAAAAGAAACAGGTCATAAGGCACGCCCGGATATGGCGGCGTATGCGCCTCTGGCGCGGTCGTGATGCCTCTTACTACCGAGTTGATTCTGTAGCATTCAAAATCAAAATCCTGATAGGGATCGCCAGCTCTGATAAAGTCTAGAAATAGATACACAGCGGAAACTCGAATTGAGGTATAACGTCAATGCTTGTTTTCGAATAGTAATTAATAATTAGCTAACGTTATTCTATGTTACTGCCATGTATATCAGAACACTACCAGCAGCAGGTTTTCGTTTTGCTTGTAGTACTTATCCTCGTGTTATTCGCAAGGTACTTCTGGTTCGTTAGAGCATCACTTTTATGCTGCTGAACACCCGTGTTGAAATGACTAATATACTTAATAAAATACAGGCATGATTTCGCTGCAGCAAGGCCCCCCTAGATTTAATTTTATACTTTTTTTATGCAAATTATTTCTAAGAAATTGAACGCAAGCAACCCGCACACACACAGCGCAACAAACGTAGGGCAAGCGAGTAGACGGGAACAGCGCTGACTATCAACTGCATGATTTATTGAAAGAAAACGTATATATACAAAAATGCTCTGACAACGAAGTGAACATGTTCGCAGATAAAGCAACAATTCACTTCAACCATTTTCGCAAAGATATGAGATTTCTCGGGGATGAATGATAACAGATGGGGTGCTTACGCATGTGTCAGAATCCTTATGAATGAGATAGGGCTCTTTTAATTCTCGTGTTAATTTCTCTCTGTGTTTGTACAACACTGTAGTTTCTTTGAAAAGGGGAGTGCAAGGAGGGTGCAAAGGGGGCTTTTGGCTACATTCCTTGTGGTGTAGTGCCAGGTTCGATGACGGGGCTTTTTCTAGGGAGTTTTCATGTTCTCTTAGCCTTATGTTAAGACACCTCCCTGACTGACCAATGTAATCTTTTCCGCAAGTAAAAGGCACTCTGTATACCACTCGTTCTGTGCACGGAAGAAAAGCTACATTATGTTTTACCTGGCATCCCCCACAGCCTGCACGTCGCTTTTTGTCATTTATTTTTCGGTCTACTTTAGCGCAAATGCTGCCAAGTTTTATGGGCGCAGAAAACATAACCTGTACTCCATACCTATGTCCAACTTGCCATAGGCGATGCAAAATTCCATGTGGATACGATATGACGGCAATATTTTCCTTTTTACGGGGTGTCTCAGGATCCGGTCGTATTCTAGAGGCCTTTACATTTTTCAAGACCTTGTTGCATGCAAGCAAGATTACGTCATCTGGGAAGCCTGCTCGCCTATATCTATCTATCTCATCTTTGAAGCTATTCGTGATGGTATGGTCGCAGGATTTGAAAATTGATGACCCTATGCATGACATGGCTATACCACACTTTACTAATTTGGAATGGCCAGATATAAAATTGAGCAAAGGCTTCTTCGATTTTGGTGCAAACGACCAGCAGAAGTGATTTTGCCCTAAATTCAACCTTAAATCAAGAAAGGAAAAAACATCACAAGACGGGGTTTCGAATGTGACCTTCAGGTCATTTCCGCAGTCTTGCAAAACTTTTAGAATGTATTCGACACACTTTCAAATGTTATGAGCTTCTACAAACAGAAGGTAATCGTCCACGTATCTGAACACGTTTTTAAACATGACTTAGATGAATTTCACTTAAAGTTGTTATTTTTTTAATTATCCACCAACTAGCTCAACTCTCAGTTTTAATGCAGTTCATTTCTAGTACATTGAGCCCTATTTCCTGTGACAATGATGTTCTTCTCGAAAACCAGGCTGCCTTGGCTTCGCTACTTGCTTTGTGCGCTTTCAAAGCTTGAATGGCTTCCTGGTGTACAAGACGGATGATGTGCCAACTGGAAGTTCAGGTGTTGTGTGGAGGGCTGCAACCATCCAAAGGTCACAGCCGCAGGATGTGACGCATTATTTAATCAGAGTGGTGGCAACGGCACAGGCTCTACAAGGCTGCGGCAAGGAGAGGCATCGAGTGCAGCGCTTCCGAGAGGGGTGTCAAGTTGCGGAACGGAACACGGAATTTCTCTGGAACTCTGTTCAACCTTGGACACTTGTGAAGAAGCCTTCACGTCAGGAAGGAAAGGCACTAATTTTGGGAGAACAACAGGTGCCTGAAATATATCAGAAGGGTTTGAGACTGCGACCGAAGTTCTGTGCACAGCCAACGCTTAAAAAACTGGAGAAGATAGCTCTTGCAAGGAACATTTCCTGACAGGCTCCGCTGGACGAGCGACCTAGGTGCATTGCAGACTGCGTTGAAGCCGCAAGTTTTAATAAGGAATAAAATAACAAGGCTCTTAGCTTAACTCCATTGGTTGACTTCTCGTGTCCCAAAAACTGAGGGCACTTTTCTCCGATAAAGAAGGGTTTTTCGTGATTATGCCAGATGACATGTTCAAGGAAAAATTGAGATTAGTCATCAACAAGAATTTCAAGCGTGTAAATGTCACAGTAAAAAGTAATCAGACAAAAGCTTTAAAGTTACTGAGCAGTCGGCGATTGGAACGCTTGTATTCTTCGGTAAAAAATGCAAAAATCAATTCTATAGAAATAGTTTTTGCAGCTAAGACACATAAACCGGGCATTCTATTTCGATGTATCGTCACTGAGAGAAACACATGGCAAAATGCGGAGTCAAAGTTTTTGCAGAACGGTTTTGGCATGCTGACAATAGAGGATCCTTTTCGTTTGTCGGATTCCACCGTTCTTGTCGATTATCTGTCGTGTTACAACCCAGGCGCCTATAAAGCCTTCACTATAGACGTCCAAGACCTCTACTATTCACTTCCGCATGAGCACCTCTTGGTTTGTGTTTAAAAATTTTATAACGAATGACAATGACGAGCAAAACTTATGTTGGCATTTCTGTGCCATCTTTTCTGAAACTGTTGTTATTATACCTGCAATCCACCTTTTTCCAGCTTGAGGGCCAATGTTATTTACGAAAAACAGGCGTGTGCATTGGGTCGAGTGTTTCACCAATTTTAAGTGAAATTTATCTAAGTTATGTTTACAAAGACATCAATAATAATGTTGCTCTCTTTGTAAAAAAAAAGTGTTCAGATGCGTGGACGATTACCTTCGGTTCGTAGAAGCGCATGACCTTTCAAACGTGCGTCGAATACATTCTAAAAGTTTTTCAAGACAGCAGAAATGGCCTGAACTTCACATTCGAAACCCTGCTTTGTAATATTCTTCTCTTTCTTGATTTAAGGTTGAATTTAAGACAAAATCATGTCTGCTGGTCATTTGCACCAAAATAGAAGAAGCTTTGCTCAATTTTATTTCTGGCCATTCCAAATTAGTTAAGTGTGGTACAGCCGTGTCATGCATAGGTCATCAATTTTCAAATCCTGCGACCATACCTTCATGAATAGCTTCAAAGATCAGATTGATAGATACAGGCGAGCAGGCTTCCCAGATGACGTAAGCTTGTTTGCATGCAACAAGGTCTTGAAAAAAGTAAATGCCTCTAGAATACAAGACCCTGAGACACCCAGTACAATAAAAAAAATATTGGCGTCAAATCATATATGCATGGAATTTCGCATCGCCCACGGCAAGTTGTACATAGGAATGGAGTACAGGCCAAGGTTTCTGCGCCCATAAAACTTGGCAGCATTTGCGCTAAGGTAGACCGAAAAATAATGACAAAAAACGACGTGCAAGCCGTGGGGGATGCCAGGTAAAACACAATGTAGCTTTTCCTGCGTACACAGGAGTGGTGTACAGAGTGCCTTTTACCTGCAGCAAAGATTACATTGGTCAATCAGGAAGGGGTCATAACATAAGGCTACGAGAACATGATAACTCCCTAGAAAAAGCCCCGTTATCGAGCCTGGCACTACAACACAAGGAATATAGCCAGAAGCCCCCTTTGCACCCTCCTTGCACTCCCTGTTCAAAGAAACTACAGTGCTGTACAAATACAGAGAGAAATTAACACGAGAATTAGAAGATGCCTATCTCATTCACAAGAATTCTCACACGTGCGTAAGCAACCCATCTTATATCTATCATTCCCGAGAAATCTCATATCTTGACGAAAATGGTTGAAGTGAATTGTTGCTTTATCTGCGAACATGTGCACTTGGTTGTCAGAGCATTTTTGTATATATACGTGTTCTTTCAAGAAATCATGCAGTTGATAGTCAGCGCTGTTCTCACCTACTCGCTTGTCCTGTGTTTGTTGCGCTGCATGTTTTTTTTTTTTAATTATGCACCAAATAGCTCAACTCTCAGTTTTATTGAAGAAAAGTTACGTGTAACTCTGCATAGAATATACTGTCTAAGCTAATTGAGGCGTCAAAGCAATCGGTACATGGATATTTTCGAAGAAGTAGAATCAACTTGGACAGCTAGAGACAGAGACCAGCGGTTTGTCTTGATATCCACTTTGATTCTTGAGCTTTAATAATAGAGTAGTTTCTCTTATCCACAGAAATCGGGAGACACGTCAAACTGTGCTTTTTCCAGTTTATCTGTGCTCAAGTGGCCCGTTAAATAAATGGTGAAATAATGGAGAAAGCAAATGAGTCAAAAAGGGAATTGATGTTATTTTTTTGTTTAAGATGGCGAACAATATTTATTTATTTAGAATACACCCCAAAGGCTCCAGGTGTGGGGTATTACATGAAGGATAGCGGCATAATATCAAAGTTGTAGATTATTTATCACAGGTAAATAATTTTCTTTATGGGCTTTTTAAAATCTTGTGGATTGGAGTGGAGCACGGCTTGAGGGGGAAGATCATGCCATTTTTTCGCACTCTGAATGAAAAATGAAGAAAGAGGCGCGGTAGTGTGCGCAGATGGTGGATAAACTCTCCTGTTGTGGCTGAAACGTTGCCAAGTCCGGTGAGAGGGCAGACTGACGGGGTTGGATAACTGTGAATGATAAAATTTATGAAAAAGACAAAGTCGAAAAATTTTACGTCGATGAATGAGAAGTGGTAGGGTAGCTTGATACTTTAGATTAGATACACAAGGGAAGTAGCTGTAGTTAGAATAAACAAAGCGGATAGCTCAATTTTGTACTGATTCGAGAGTGCTAGCTGGGTCCCAAATAGCGCATGCGTATTCTAATTGTGCTCGAACGAGCTTTAGATATGTCATAAGTTTCACAGAGGGAGAGGCAAGTTTTAAATGACGGCGAACGAAGCCAATAGAGTGGTTAGCATCGTTTGTGATTGCAGAGATGTCATACCACGAAAGGTCGTGCTTTATGTTAATGTCTAAGTATTGGCAGGAGAACGCACAGGAGATTGCTGAACCGCAAATTATGTAATTAGGTGGTGATCAGTAATGTTTTGGATGAAAAGATATGACGGATGTTTTATTAGTATTGACTTTAACCACTTGCTACATTAGGATTCAATGTGATTTAGATCGTTTTGTAATGCGGTTATATCGGCAGTACTACTGATGGGGCGATAGATTACCCAGTCATCTGCGAATAAACGAACGTTAGACGATATATCATTTGACAAATCATTAATGTAGATCAGGAAGAGTAAGGGGCCAAGAACAATACCTTGAGGCACTCCGAAGACAACGTGGGACGTTTCGGATGAACACTTGTTGGCGTATACGAACTGAGGACGGTTAGTGAGAAGCAATGGATCCTGTACTCTTAGAGATATCTCCTTTATATATCTCTCTCTTAGAGATACGAACTCAGTTTTCATTGCGCTCCAGGTTACAACTGTATTAAGTCAACGCTCCTAAAAATCATTTCAGCTTATTATTCCATGATTCTAACCAAATATTTCCCTTCATGGATCACTGCCTTGTCGTGGCGGAGGGGCTTGCGAAACTCGATGAAGTCGTGAGCTCTGCTGTGTAGGGCCACCCAAGATCGACAGGTCACGGCAGAGAGTTCTGACAAAATGTGATTCACTGCAGAAGGTAATGGCAACCCACTCCAGTATTTCCTGCCAAGAAAACCCTATGGCCAGTCACAATACCAATATCCATATGGCGCCGGAAAATGAGCCCCCCAGGTTGGAAGGCGTCCCACATGTTACTGGGGATGAACAAAGGGCGATTCCTAGTAGCTCCAGGACGAATGAAGCGGCTGGGCTAAAGCCAAAAGGACGCTCAGTTGTGGATGTGTCGGGAAGCGACCGGAAAGTCCGATGTTGCAAGGAGATATAACACATAGCAACATGGAATGTAAGATCTATGACGCAAGGTAAACTGGATATCGTCAAGCGAGAAATGGACAGATTGAACATTGATATCTTGGGTATCAGCGAGCTCAAGTGGACCGGAATGGGAGAATTTAACTCCGGCGACCATTATGTCTTTTATTGTGGGCACGAATCCAAGAGAAGGAATGGGGTCGCTCTCATAGTAAACAGAAGAATGGGCAAAGCAATGCTAGGGTACAACCCCAAAAACGACCGAATGATTTCACTTCGGATCCAAGGTCACCCTTTCAACATAACAGTTATCCAAGTCTATGCACCAACCACTTCTGCTGAAGAAGCTGACGTTGAGAGATTTTATGCGGACCTACAATGCCTTTTAGACCGCACCCCATCATCAGACGTCGTTTTTCTCATAGGAGACTGGAATGCTAAGGTCGGGAGTGAAGAAATATCCGGAATTACAGGCAAGTTCGGTCTTGGTGAGCCAAATGAAGCTGGGCAGAGGCTAGTAGAGTTCTGTCAAGAAAACAACCTGACCATAGCGAATACTCATTTTCAACAGCACAAGAGGCGCCTGTACACATGGATTTCACCGGACGGTCTGTACAGGAATCATATCGATTATATTATTTGCCAGCAGAGATGGAGAAGCGCTATACAAGCAGTAAAAACAAGGCCTGGGGCCGATTGTGGCATCGATCATCAGCTTTTTGTTGCCAAAATTAAGCTTCGATTGAGGAAAACGCAGAAGACTAGAAGGCCTTTCAGGTATGATCTGGATCAGATTCCATTAGAATATGCTGTGGAAGTGAGCAATCGATTTCAAGAATTAGATCTAGAAGACAAAGAGCCCGAAGAGATGTGGACTGATGTTCGTGATATAATACAAGAAGTTGCTACTAAGGTAGTTCCAAAGCAAAAGAAATGCAAAAAAGCAAACTGGTTATCTGAAGAGGCTTTGCAAATAGCTGAGGAAAGGAGGATGGCAAAAGGTATGGGGGAAAGAGAAAGATACAAGGTTCTCAATGCGGATTTTCAGAAAATAGCAAGGAGAGATAAGAATGCCTTCTTGAACATACAGTGTCAAGCAGTTGAGGACAACAGCCAATTAAGGAACCCAAGAGCTCTGTATAAGACAATCAAAGATATCAAAGGAAGCTTCTGTGCTAAGCTGGGCGTGATAAAGGACAAACGAGGCAAGGACCTCACTGAAGCCTCAGAGATAAAGAAGAGGTGGCAGGAATACACAGAAGAACTGTACAAGAAGGACCCGGATGTGTAAACCCAACATAGGACGGTTGTGATTACTGATCTCGAGCCGGGCATCCTGAAGAGTGAAGTTGAATGGGCCTTAGCCAGCCTTGCTAAGAACAAAGCTAGCGGAATTGATGGTATTCCAGCTGAGTTGCTTCAAAACCTCAACCACGACGCTGTTAACACACTGCATACATTATGTCAAAAGATTTGGACAACCCTGCAGTGGCCACAGGATTGGAGGAGGTCAGTTTACATCCCCATTCCAAAGAAAGGCAGTGCCAAAGATTGTTCCAACTACCGCACGATCGCGCTTATTTCGCATGCTAGCAAGGTGATGTTAAAAATCCTGCAAGGTAGGCTGCAGCAGTATGTGGACCGGGAGCTCCCGGACGTGCAAGCTGAGTTTCGCAAGGGCAGAGGAACTAGAGACCAAATTGCCAACCTTCGCTGGATCATGGAAAAAGCAAGAGAGTTCAAGAAACCCATTTACTTCTGCTTTATTGATTATGCGAAAGCGTTTGACTGCGTAGATCACAGCAGATTGTGGCAAGCTCTCCAAGAGATGGGAGTTCTAATTCACCTCATCTGTCTCCTCAGGAGCTTTTATGAAGGGCAAGAGGCCACAGTCAGAACTGGGCATGGTCTTACTGATTGGTTTCCGATTGAGAAAGGGGTGAGGCAAGGCTGCATACTGTCGCCCTGCCTATTTAACCTATATGCAGAGTGCATCATGAGGAAGGCCGGTCTGGACGAGTCTTCAGCTGGAGTGAAGATCGCTGGAAAACGCATCAACAACCTTAGATATGCGGATGATACCACTTTAATGGCAGAAAGGGAATTGGATCTCAAGAGACTTCTGATGCGCGTACAAGAAGAGAGTGAGAAGTTTGGGCTTAAACTGAACATTAAAAAGACGAAGATCATGGCGTCTTGCCCTATCAAGTCCCGGAGCATCAATGGACAAGAAGTGGAAGCTGTGACAGATTTTCTGTTCTTGGGCGCCAAGATTACCTCGGAAGGAGACTGCAGCCATGAAATTAGGAGACGCCTGCTTCGGGGAAAGAGAGCAATGGTTAGCCTTGACCGCCTAGTAAAGAGCAGAGACATTAGTCTGCCAACCAAGATCCGTATAACCCGTGCTATGGTCTTTCCAGTTGTGATGTAAGGATGCGAGAGTTGGACTGTGAAAAAGGCTGACCGCCGAAGAATTGACGCGTTTGAATTGTGGTGCTGGCGAAGACTCTTAAGAGTTCCTTGGACTGCCAGAAGATCAAATCAGTCGATATTGTCGACCATAAACCCTGACTGCTCATTGGAGGGTCAAATTCTAAAGTTAAAGCTCAGCTACTTTGGTCATCTGATGAGAAGAGAGGAGTCGCTGGAGAAAGATTTGATGTTGGGAAAGGTTGAGGGTCGCCGGAGAAGGGGTAGGCAGCGAACGCGATGGTTAGATGGCATTCTCGAGGCATTGCAGATGAAGCTATGTGATGTTATGAAGATAGTGAGAGACCGGAAAGCGTGGCGTGACATGGTCCATAGGGTCACGAAGATTCGGACACAACTGAACGCCTGAACTGAACTGAACCAAATATTTACAACAATCACTTTTTTCTATTCAGCGCTTCTTAAGGAGCGGAAAATAGAAAAGGTAGTTCCAGTCTACAAATCCGGCGGAAAACATCCCCTAGTAATTATCGTGCAATTTCCCTTGCTAGTATTTGCTGTAATATGCTCGAACATATAATATTCGCCAACCTTGTTAATTTCCTTGATTCGAACTCATTTTTTACGCCAGGACAATATGGTTTTCGAGGACTTTAAGCTTGTGAAATAAAGTTAACATTGTTTACACACGCACTGCACCTTATTCTAGACCCCTCATCATTAGCTGACTATATATTTTCAAGTTATTTCAACGCCTTCTACAATGTGTGCCACAACTACTACCTTACAAACTATCAAAACTGAATAAGAAATGTAACTTAATGAAATGGATTGAATGCTTCCTAATTAACCTCTCACAATTTGTTTTTCCTAACACTTATGACTCCAGTTTTACAGATGTGTGTTCCGGAGTTTCACAAGGCTTCGTTTTGTGGACACCATACGTATGATTTTAATTCACATGACTGATCTCCACTCTATAGTGAACTGTCATATTCACCTTTCCAGTTATGAATGTCTCATTTTTGGATAAAAACTAAACTAGCGACTTCGCATCACTTCAGTCAGACCTCACTACTATAGGCAACTGGCTCAAGACATAGGTAATGCAGCTAAATAATAACAAATGCAAAATCATGCGTGTATCTAGAAAAGCGTCCGCCCCACCTGATTTCTACACCGAAAATATTTCATTTGAATTAGTCTCCTCATACAAATGTCTCAGCGTCCACATTACGTTTAACCTTAACTGGCCCCCTCATACCGAGAGCGCAATTAAAAATGCTAATGGCATGTTGGGCTACTTACGGCGCAATTTTTTGTATGCTACTTCTCACTAGAAACTGCTGGGCTATAAAACATTATTACGATCTAAACTCCAGTATGCTTCAACCAATACAGAATCCTACTCACGTGAACTTAGTTAGTGATCTCGAGATGGTCCAGAAAAACTCGTTTATCCTTGCCAACTACAACCGAACAGCGGGCATAACTGCCTTGAACACTAATCTCACCCTCCCGTCGCTGACATAATGCACATAAAGGTTTTCCGCATCCCCCGGTTCCATAAGTATTACCTCCTCATTCATCATCCTATTCATGCACCTCACCTCACTGGTCATCATCCCGGAGTCAGAATTAGGTCATGAAAGTATTGGCATTAATAACTATTCGCAGTTCAGCGCGCAGCTCTAGCTAAGATTGTATATTCAGGTGCTATTCGGGATTCATGTACCAACTGTGTTTTTTCTCTTCATCTTCTGCCCTTGAGGGGTAATGTAAATAAAGGAATAAATAAATGGTGGCTGGTATTTTTTCAAAACAGTCAATATTCTTTTTTTCCACACTGTCAACGCCTTACATTTTGTTAGTAGGAAGTATATATTACCTGGTTAACCACATATTCTAAAGTCTAACATTGTTTTCGCCTCTTCCACAGGCAGTATTGGGGCAAAGAAAAAATGTGAACAAGGCATTCTTTTACGACATGATGAAACCATGGATTGGTCAAGGCATATTGAACCTGTGAGTGCCGCCGCATCTAAACTGCTATCTAAAATTTTGCCAGTTCGGCATAAGGTATAATTGGTATATCGAACACGGGAACTGATGCTTAAGGTATTACACATGCCGGTTTTATAAACTATGAATGGGTGCAGCACACTGAAGAAAGGGGCAGTTTTCTTAGCGGTGTCACCGAAACGAAACTTATGTATTTATTTTGGACAGCCGTGTTAATTAAACAGACCACTTATAAAAATGGTGCATTCGATGTCTTTGCGCAACCCTGAAAATGACTGCAGCATTCAAATTATTCGCGTCGCTTTAGCTATACCGTCGTCTAAGCGTTATATTCTGTATCTAAACGAACACGCAACCATAGGAGCAGAACGGTGTGGTAAACGCACAAACCTTAGTAGGAAGGAATTATATATCTGAAGCGCATTCGCGCATGATAATTTAACAACGCTACCACCTATGTTTAGGTTTAAATTAACTAGTATTTCGTAGCCTGTCATCAGTGCACGGAAAGATCGCTCTAGTGTAACAGGAAACGCTGCGCGAGTGAAAATTTCTCATTGTTATGATGAACTGTGGCGTTGTCCCGAAGCCTATGCATGGTGAATGGGAACGAAAAAACAGCGCCTTCAAAATGGCGACAGTAAGTACTTAAATTACAATAAATTATATTAAATTACATATGACCAGGTTTGTCCGCGCAAATGAACAATACAGAGCTAAGGATATGTCAGGAAAATCAATATCGGTGAACGATATTTGGGCTTAAGGGATGATGATCCTACAGCATGACAAATAAAGCTGAAGTGTGCGACTTTTTGAACATTTCAATTGTTTTCTCAGCTGCTGACAGAAAGTAAGCCCGATGTTGCCTGTAAAAATGAGCAGCATGGTTAAACTTGGCCTCAAGAGTAGACACGGTGTGCCCTTCACGCCGATTTTTCATTCCCCAAAATTTATCAATTTTATTGAACTTTTAAACATTCTGCTTGCTGCATCATCGGTACACATCCCAAGCACACTTTATTACATCATGCGGGCCAAAACGGGTTCACTAACACGCTTGAAACCAACGAGCTTTCGTGGCCTATGCGCTGCGTGTCCACCTAACATGCAGATGACTTGGGTCGGAACCCAATGGCTACAAATATGTTTTAACGGACTAGTTCTATTTTCTTAAATTCCCTAGTAAGAGCAAACTCCTCGCCAATTTCGGCTTCATTTGGAAACCCCACCAATTGCTTAGCTTTATTTGAATGTGGCTTTCTTAAAATTCTCGAACCAAACCACGTGCTTGAGTCGTTACGACCATATCAACCAATCGGATGTTTTTGCGACGGCCTCTACGGCAGTGGTGGCTTTTTGCAGGAACCAGTAGCATACGCTGTTTCGTAAAACGTGCATTAAAATCATAGAATGTGGGTTAGCCGGTCTCAGAGCTCAGATGGTGGGATCACTGTGCTTTCTTAATAATAAAGAAAAAAAAAAAGCTGACAAGGTTACAAGTTTACATTTACTTACTGCCAAGATTACTGCTGACATTTCAATGGCAGCAGGATAGATTTAAAAAATGGAGCCATGTCTTTTAGCTATGTCATTTCTATTTACTATTTGACACTGAGTCTACGCTGAAATGTTTTCTCTATCTATGATGTAATGTGCCATTTTCGACTGGTCTGCTTCCAGACCAGTCCGGCAGTACCCATCGAACAAGAATGGGCTGCTCACACTTGAGCGCAAAATTCTTAAACACGCTGAGTGAAAAATATGCCATTTAGACACCTTGTGAGCAAAGTGAAATTGTTTGCGCATGCATAGTCTTCATATAGCGTACGCTGGTGACATGCCATGGGGAGATATAAGTACAAGAGATATTTGTTGAAGAAGGGACTACATCATGATATTAAAAATGTCTGCAGGTACTCAACAGAAGTAAAAACAACCGGTCCTACTTACGACTCCATATGCATTAAAACTATTTTGTTTTAATACAGCCCTGAAAAGTACGTTGACCATATTTACGTAAAATAAAGAAAGAAAACGCAAGAACGCAAGATGCAAATTATATAACTTCGCCGAAATGAGTAAAGTTTAAAGTTTATCTCAGGAAAACAAAACTGTCGGTAAGCTAGTCTTAACTGTCTGGAGACCATCCTTTGATTTTCTGAAGAATGTTTCGGTTTGGTTTGTGGTGTTTAACGTCCCAAAGCGACTCAGGCTATGACAGACGCTTTTCTGAAGAATGAGCCGAATCGTATCTCCTAACGCAGTAGAGCATTGCGTAGGGAGCACGAAGACCACTGCCGGCAGTGGGCAATCCAGCGCGCGCCGCACGCTGTAGCGCATCGCTACCATCTTACGCTTCCGTGCTGTGGCCGCACAATTTGCCCGCATATATCAGTTGTACAATTAAAGCAAAAAGTTTCTACTGTGAAAATGTTGCGCTGCAGAGTATAGGTGAAGAATCAGAGCAGCTGAACAAGAGCATGACGCACTCGTGCCAACGATTCGCAAGGATAAGTGATTGTTCTTTCTTTCCACGTTCACCAACAGGACCAACGAGAAATGGAAAGCCCGTCGGAGGATCATAAACCCCGCCTTCCACAGCGGTACTCTCGACGATTACGTTCCCGTAATGAACAAAGCAGGAGAGAGACTCATGCGCAAAGTGGCCTGCAATGACGGGCAATTTTTCGACGTCCTGCCTATAGCTCGGACAGCGGCCCTCGGCGTGTTGCTTGGTAAGGCACTCAGTTGCTGCAATGCTTTACCGGTGTTGAGTGCGCCCGAATGAAGCGAATTACCCGGTGTTGAAGCGCTTTGGACGCTCGCTGTAGACCAACAGCAATCTGTGACGCAAGCAAGATCGGTGGCGCTGATGTCACCAGGCTGGACTGACTGGGGTGATAAAAAAGGCTTTAGCGCCGCCGTAATCATACAAAACCAAAAGAGTTTAAAACAGTTTTCTGAGTTCACGCGGCTTCTATGATGTCATTCCTCGGTGAAGAATAGCCATGCGCAGCCTAGAGGAGTTTGGAAAAGTATGAAGACTCTTTACAAAGGCGAAGTATTCTTTAAAAAGCGCCAAAGATAGAGCGTGAGACTCAGTATCGCGACTCATTGAAATACATGTAAGCAAAACCTACCGGCGTATCTTTCCGAGGTCAGAGAGCAGATATAACCGTGGCCAGTGGCAAATGTTTGCAAGTGCTCTGGAGAAATATTCTCCTTTCGAAGTCAGTCTATATTTAAGATCGTACGATATAGGTTTGTTGTTAGCCGGACATGCGATAACCCCGATAGGCTTATTATCGTCCGTCATGCTTCTCCCAAAGGTATATTTCTTCTCGTGTAAGCCGATACACTGCCACGCAGAGATGCGCATTCCCTTTTAAATACTACCGCTCAAACAATATGACCGTTACTCTGAAGACACTCCTCAAACAGCACAATAAACAATCCGCGTACAGCAGCACACGACCAAAACCATACTTACACATACAGATTGCGCTTTAAAACGTAGGAGCCATCTGCGCTGAAATCGAGCGTCGTCTGCGCCCCTGCCTGCTGCAATGCACCGTTCCATTTCGTTTTCTAGCCATGGCGTTTGAGAAGTGCTTTTTCAATGCAGCTTTGTCTAGACTTTAAAGATTGAACTGCAGTATTACTGTAAAATTTTAGCACATATCTGGCTATACGAGAGGCTTTTGCGATTCGGAGAAACAGAAGAGCGTATATTAAGCCTTTCGGCGGAATGTCTGGTATCACAAAACCACAATTATAGCTGAGCTTTAAAAGTAGACTGCCTTAGAAATCACATAGAATATTTGCTGTAGAATTCTTCAAATCACTCGCTAATCTTTAAGCACCGGTCGCCTACATTGGTGCTTTGCGAAATGAGAAAAAATATTACGGTAGGTGTTGGTTATATGCATTTATATATTCGTCGTACTCGCGACTGGAACCCTCGCACATTTCGCGGTGTTTTGAAAATAGTCCGCCTTTTAAATGACGTTTCATGCTCTTTAAATCTCTTCTAAGACGTTTATGGCTGCTCTGCACAAAATGACGGTATAATTTAGCCCTGTGAAATCAGAAGCCTGCTTTGAAAACGTTGGCTTCATGTATTTTTGTGGGTAATAAAGCCCGCTTTTCACACCCAGTCTTCCGCGGCGTCCGTGAGCGCCACCTTTGTTTATAAACACGGTGTTAGTCTACATTTCATTACATTTTCTGTGTGTGATTCACATATTTGTGATATATCTGTGCCAACTACCGTTTCAAGAATTAGGACGCTTAAGCTTTGCCTTAAGAGCTAACATGATAGCGCCTTTAACATCGTCTTTTGATTCCGCCAATTTTCTGCATTAAAATATTGTCACAGTGTTTGAAATTGAAATATCTTCAGTAAAAAGAAATATATGCAGATTGCTTTCTAGGAACTTAAAGGCGCAGTATCTGTCGCACTGTCCGGTGGGAACCCAAAACACACTGTAACGATGGACTGAAAAAACAAAGACAGAAAGAGGTGCTGGGTATTGGAGCTCAATGGACTAATAATTTCGACCACCTGGGGATCTTCAATATGCACTGACATCGCACAGCACTCTTCATTTGGTTTGTTTTGGAAGACAAATGAAGGCACAGTATTGGTCACTTCTGAGTGAACAACTACACATAAATCAATATCATGCAACTGAAAGCCCATATCGTGCCAGTTTGAATTCCAACCGCCAACTAGCATGGAACTTGACTAGTAGAAGGATGGCAAATATGAATCGAACTGCATGGTGAGGCAACAATTTGAACGCTGCAAAAGAAGGGTTCCGTCGAAGTTTTGATACCAATTCACGTGCGTATTCTTTCCGGCATGTTCTCCTATATCCTAGATTATGGCAGCGGCGACATCTTTTCGGCCGAACATCGCGTAATACATTTTCAAATTGAAGTGCATATATGGACGCATGAATATTCAGTGTGACGAGCCGTAGCTAGAAATCCCATTTATATATACTATTCGAACTATATCATTGCATTCTTCGCAAAATTGCGCATAGCTAGGATTTTAAATATGATTACGAACACTAATTTACCTTCATATATTGTTTTTTTCTTTTTGAGCTGAGAGAGCTAAAGTAAGCAGCCGTTTATCTTTAAAATGTCAAAATTAGCTGAAATGAAATGTTTCAATGTACATAATTAAAATTCTGCTTTTGCTTCTGCTTCCACAGGAACGTCGATGGGCATTGATTACGATGAAAAAGATATAGAGCGAGTGGGTTACTTGAAAATTCACGACGCGTAAGTTACATAATCTTCCCGTCCATCCTATCGCGTTTGGAAGATGTTATAATCCCTCATTTATTTTCTTTTGTGAATTCAGGATCTCCGACAGCATAGTGAACCGCTTCGTACACTTTCACCACTGGTTCGACATCATCTATGCGTTCAGCAACGAGCGCAAGGAGATGATGAAACACGTGGGAGCGGCTCAGCAGTTCGCCGCGGGCGTAAGTATCGCGATACTTAACAGTGTACAGGCTTGTGAGTATACCTTTCTGTTGTGAGGCAACTGTGGGATATTAAGATACTGCTATACACTTGTTGATGGGAATGGTCTAACCTTCCGATTCGCGACAAAACGTTTGCTGTTCAAGATTTCCTGCGCTCGCAGAATCTAGTTAAAGCTCTCATTTATAACCAACTGGACACGTTTTTCAAAAACTTCTTTTAGGCGGCAGTAGATCCCTATGAAATACCTTTTATGTGAACATTGATATAAATGGTGTAAGCTTTCGATACGCAGAAAAATGTTGCTTCAGAAGTTAGTTCTGCACCCACAACGAGTAATTAAGGCTTTCCAAAGCGATGGGGTTCATGTTAAAAGTAATGGTGGGGTGTCTGTGGGAAATTACCAGACGCTTTTTATGAACATCTTGATAGAAATGGCCTAAGATCGCTGCGTGAAAAATATTGATCTTTAAATTATGACAAAGAGTATCTAAGCGCGCAACTTAAAACCAATTGGGAGCTTTGAAAATTAAAAGTAACTAAACGACTATCAAGAAAGATTTGCAGATTTATTGATTGTTATCGTGAAGGCAAACCATATGTAAAGAAAAAAGTTCTAAAGCTCTTTCCCAGAAAATGTCCAAAATTTCTGGGTCCATCATATCTTCTATCCTGAATTTTTGCCCCGCTATGCCGATTTTAAGCACCTCCTTTGATGTGCTAGTTGCTGGCATTATAGGCGCAATCTCACAGAAGCCTGGTAATACAGAGGCATCAAATCGGTGTCTCGAGGTAAGGAAGCCACGCTTCACTCTCCCAATAGCTATGCAAAAGGGAATTGAATTGAAAAAAAAATTTATTTCCAGTAATATACAGGAAATGGGCCTCGGGCGAAAAGCTACAGCGGTAGCTTGAGAGATGCCCGAGGTGAAGATGCGAGAGATGCCGAGATGAAGAGTGAACACTTGAAAAAAATGGAGGAAGGACAATGCGGCTTCCAAATAATGAGCAGCCTCTACAGCTTGCCAAGTTTTTTTCTGACCCTGTAATTTCTCTGGATCAAAACTGTAAGGTGCTATTGCCGAAGCAAAAAGAAAGGTGACGTGCAGTCGCACACTTTTATACCACTCTATTAGAGCAGAAAACGGTACTGGAAGCGCAAGATCTTAATGCCATGTTTTTTTTTTTTTCTACAAAACAGTTTCAAAGGCAAAAAGAAACAAAACAATGTCCCTGAATTGATAAAATATCCTAACGCCAGATTTTCGCGAGTACCAATTTTTGCACGTTTTGCCAATACTTCGTGGCCGATACTGTGCAGGTCGCAAAATAAGCAGCTGCAAGAAGAAGAAGAAGCATGAACGGTAATCAGAGGTTGAAAAAATGTCCCTCTGCCATATGACATGACACAGTACTTGATAGTGTGAGTGATCGAAGGTAAGGATGAAGATAAACATAAATTAGTCGGCGCGTAAAGAGCTAACTTTCGCTAAGCACCCTTGCGCTATTGTAATAGCTCTACTAATCCAGTGCGCCCTTTGACATAAGCTTTTCGTTTCTTTGCAGATCTTAAAAAAGAGGTTCGCCGATTATCGGAAAGGCATTCGGGACCCAATCTCGAAAAACTCTTTCCTGGAAATTTTGATAAGAATGTGCGTCGATGAGGGCGTTATCAGCGAAACCGAAGTACGGGACGAGTTACTCGCAGCACTGATTGGGGTAAGCCTTTTAGTAGCAGTGCCGACGTTACGAACAGGACGATTAAATGGAGCATGGTTTCGTGCCCATCAAACACGCTCGAATAATTCATGGGGCCGTTTTTCGCTGCTTCTCTAATTGCCCGGATTAAACAGGATTTCTAGATGAGCACAAGTTATTCACGTAGGTCCTCCTCCTTCGGTGCGCGGCAGCTCGCACCTTGTCGACTTTTCCGCTCGCTTTCTTGCCGAAATCGGAGCGGAAATCAACCACGGTATTTTGCTTCAATTAAGGTAATAGTGGGGCTGCAAAACTGTTGACATGGTTAGCATGTTTATGATAGGTAACCTCTTGGTCCAAACCACCTTTCAATGGCTAGAAGCGCGGTCGGAGAACATTGTAATAAGTCTTTATAGGTGGTAGTACGAACACCGATGAACATCAGATGAGCACAGAAGTGTACAAGCCCTGCTGCTTGGAGGCGAAGCCTACGAAGAACGGCTTTTCGAGCACAAGTCTGGACGGAATGACGTGTCGTTGCCCGGCCATACCGAACCCTGCAGGCAGTGGTCACCAACCGGTAGCTCTTCGCTGAACATGCTGCGTGCAGAAAATTGTACACACGTTAAACTCAGCAATCCTTTACCGAGGTTTTATTTTCTAAATTATCGAGTTTATGTCGGGGGTAGCGGCCCGTTCCCAGTGCACATGGTGATGCACGGTGCACGGGAATTTCACGCGGTTTTTCACCAGCAGTCCGCATTTAATACGGGGAAATAAGTGCTTAAAATAAAAACAAATTAAATAAAAAAATTCTCGCTGTCAGTTCCTACATTGTATTTGACACACTCTTATATCGTTCGCGAATAATTCCCGCCACTGTAGCGAAAGCGTTTGCGTTTTTAATAGGACGTCAAGGGTTCGAATTCCGGTAACAATATTTTATTGAAGAGAAAATGCGAAAGCGCCCGCATGCTGTAGGATGTCAGTGAACGTTAAAGACTTAATGATGTCGAAATCAATCCGTATCATTCCACTATGCGCTCTTGCATATCCTGAGTACACCTTCGGAAAGGCGAACCCTACATGCTACAGTTCAGTTGATATCAGTTGATAATAACTTTTGTTTTTACAGTTAACTAGTAGGAACGCACATCAATCCTTGACATATTGTAAAACAAAAATTGCGCGCTGGGGGGGGGGGGGGGTCACGTTCAAATACGGAAGAGTAAAACTATGTCGGCATTTCCAAACCGAAGGGCTTAGCATTGTCTTCAAATCTCTTCTGTGCGATTAGCAATTGACCTTTCTACCACAGACAGTGCAGATTCGATATGGCCGCATTAAAATTAGTCACGTCAAACAAACAAGCGAAACTCCATTAATTATCACTTCTCCCCGCCTTCCGAACCATTTTTTTTTTTTATTCTTGAGTACATGATGTATCTAGATTTTACAAGGATGAATCGGTTACACGTTTTCGTAATCTGGCAGCTTTGTCGCCAATTTTGTAGAAATTTACCACTGAAAGAAGCACTCACGGCTCAAAACCGATCTTGTTGCTTCAATTTCGACCAATGTACGTCGTTTTAAATGTACGTCGAGTATCAACCGAGAATCATGCATCCGATGTCACTTTCTGATAACTGCAACCCATGACTATTGCCATTTCTCACGCCTAGGGCTTCGACACAACGGCAACATCTCTAGCTTATACTCTCTACCTGCTGGGAAATCATCCTGAAATCCAGGCTAAGCTTCACGACGAGATTGACTTGGTGTGCGGAGACGACTGGGATAAGCCAATCACCATTGAAGACCTAAAAAATCTCACCTACACTGAATGCGTGGTAAAGGTGCGTAATGGCAATGTTGGAGGGGTTGTCTTATGAATGTTGATCAACTAATTATATTAACGGTGCTTGCCTATACAGGACGCCTCACGTAACTTAAGCCAAGGTTTAAAAAATGAAAGGCACTTCAAAAAATATATTTGTTTTCCCCTGACTAGTTGATTAATTGCGGTTGCTCACTTAATTTTAAGTGTATTGGCTGTAGACCCCGATTCTGATAGGCAAATTGTATAGCACCATTAGAAACCTTTCAATAGCCTGCTTTCGATAGGTAATGTCTAACGTGGTCCCTTTTTCTACGTTCAAAAGATATTCTACGAAATATTAAAAACAATTGGCGACGATTACTATACTTCCTAATGCGAAATTTGAGAGCAGATCATCACTTCTTTCAGCTTTTTGATAGATTGAGGCAAAGAACTCGAGAAAGAAACTTATGTACAATTACAGACAACTGGTTACGAGGGACAACTGCGATGGCGGCGCCAACGGCGGCTAGGACGCGAAACCCAGGCACGTGTACCAAAGGGCTTAATGCTGAAACAATTTCATTCGACACATTTTTCAAAAGCGAAGGTTTCTTTTTTTATCATGGTGAACCAGCTGTATATACGCAAACTACATCAAAATATCATCATTTTCTCTGTGAGGGCGTATTCTCGGTTACTGCACATGTTACCCTGCAGTTCGGTGTGGGCGCTAGCAATATTCATGAATAAATATCTTTGCAGCGTGCACCATGTGTGGTCACGTCTTTCACTTAAGCTCTGAAGCGTGCCTTTTATAATTGGTTCCCAGGAATGGAAAGGCGCAGCATCTGTCACACCTGTTTCTGTGGACACATGAATTGCGCCCCAAAGGAGGAAGGAAGGTGGAAGTAGAACTCAACTTGAGCTCTGAAGCGTGCCTTTCATAATTCGTTCACAGGAATGGAAAGGCGCAGCATCTGTCACACCTGTTTCTGTGGACACATGAATTGCGCCCCAAAGGAGGAAGGAAGGTGGAAGTAGAACTCAACTTGAGCTCTGAAGTGTGCCTTTCATAATTCGTTCACAGGAATGGAAAGGCGCAGCATCTGTCACACCTGTTTCTGTGGACACGTGAATTGCGCCCCAAAGGAGGAAGGAAGGTGGAAGTAGAACTCAACTTGAGCTCTGAAGCGTGCCTTTCATAATTCGTTCACAGGAATGGAAAGGCGCAGCATCTGTCACACTTGTTTCTGTGGACACATGAATTGCGCCCCAAAGGAGGAAGGAAGGTAGAAGTAGAACTCAACTTGAGCTCCGAAGCATGCCTTTCATAATTCGTTCCCAGGAATGGAAAGGCGCAGCATCTGTCACACCTGTTTCTGTGGACACATGAATTGCGCCCCAAAGGAGGAAGGAAGGTGGAAGTAGAACTCAACTTGAGCTCTGAAGCGTGCCTTTTATAATTGGTTCCCAGGAATGGAAAGGCGCAGCATCTGTCACACTTGTTTCTGTGGACACATGAATTGCGCCCCAAAGGAGGAAGGAAGGTGGAAGTAGAACTCAACTTGAGCTCTGAAGCGTGCCTTTTATAATTGGTTCCCAGGAATGGAAAGGCGCAGCATCTGTCACACTTGTTTCTGTGGACACATGAATTGCGCCCCAAAGGAGGAAGGAAGGTGGAAGTAGAACTCAACTTGAGCTCTGAAGCATGCCTTTCATAATTCGTTCCCAGGAATGGAAAGGCGCAGCATCTGCCACACTTGTTTCTGTGGACACATGAATTGCGCCCTAAAGGAGGAAGGAAGGTGGAAGTAGAAGTCAACTTGAGCTCTGAAGCGTGCCTTTCATAATTCGTTCCCAGGAATGGAAGGGCGCAGCATCTGTCACACCTGTTTCTGTGGACACATGAATTGCGCCCCAAAGGAGGAAGGAAGGTGGAAGTAGAACTCAACTTGAGCTCTGAAGCATGCCTTTCATAATTCGTTCCCAGGAATGGAAAGGCGCAGCATCTGTCACACCTGTTTCTGTGGACACATGAATTGCGCCCCAAAGGAGGAAGGAAGGTGGAAGTCGAACTCAACTTGAGCTCTGAAGCGTGCCTTTCATAATTCGTTCCCAGGAATGGAAAGGCGCAGCATCTGTCACACCTGTTTCTGTGGACACATGAATTGCGCCCCAAAGGAGGAAGGAAGGTGGAAGTAGAACTCAACTTGAGCTCTGAAGCGTGCCTTTTATAATTGGTTCCCAGGAATGGAAAGGCGCAGCATCTGTCACACTTGTTTCTGTGGACACATGAATTGCGCCCCAAAGGAGGAAGGAAGGTGGAAGTAGAACTCAACTTGAGCTCTGAAGCGTGCCTTTTATAATTGGTTCCCAGGAATGGAAAGGCGCAGCATCTGTCACACTTGTTTCTGTGGACACATGAATTGCGCCCCAAAGGAGGAAGGAAGGTGGAAGTAGAACTCAACTTGAGCTCTGAAGCATGCCTTTCATAATTCGTTCCCAGGAATGGAAAGGCGCAGCATCTGCCACACTTGTTTCTGTGGACACATGAATTGCGCCCTAAAGGAGGAAGGAAGGTGGAAGTAGAAGTCAACTTGAGCTCTGAAGCGTGCCTTTCATAATTCGTTCCCAGGAATGGAAGGGCGCAGCATCTGTCACACCTGTTTCTGTGGACACATGAATTGCGCCCCAAAGGAGGAAGGAAGGTGGAAGTAGAACTCAACTTGAGCTCTGAAGCATGCCTTTCATAATTCGTTCCCAGGAATGGAAAGGCGCAGCATCTGTCACACCTGTTTCTGTGGACACATGAATTGCGCCCCAAAGGAGGAAGGAAGGTGGAAGTCGAACTCAACTTGAGCTCTGAAGCGTGCCTTTCATAATTCGTTCCCAGGAATGGAAAGGCGCAGCATCTGTCACACCTGTTTCTGTGGACACATGAATTGCGCCCCAAAGGAGGAAGGAAGGTGGAAGTAGAACTCAACTTGAGCTCTGAAGCGTGCCTTTTATAATTGGTTCCCAGGAATGGAAAGGCGCAGCATCTGTCACACCTGTTTCTGTGGACACGTGAATTGCGCCCCAAAGGAGGAAGGAAGGTGGAAGTAGAACTCAACTTGAGCTCTGAAGCGTGCCTTTCATAATTCGTTCACAGGAATGGAAAGGCGCAGCATCTGTCACACTTGTTTCTGTGGACACATGAATTGCGCCCCAAAGGAGGAAGGAAGGTAGAAGTAGAACTCAACTTGAGCTCCGAAGCATGCCTTTCATAATTCGTTCCCAGGAATGGAAAGGCGCAGCATCTGTCACACCTGTTTCTGTGGACACATGAATTGCGCCCCAAAGGAGGAAGGAAGGTGGAAGTAGAACTCAACTTGAGCTCTGAAGCGTGCCTTTTATAATTGGTTCCCAGGAATGGAAAGGCGCAGCATCTGTCACACTTGTTTCTGTGGACACATGAATTGCGCCCCAAAGGAGGAAGGAAGGTGGAAGTAGAACTCAACTTGAGCTCTGAAGCGTGCCTTTTATAATTGGTTCCCAGGAATGGAAAGGCGCAGCATCTGTCACACTTGTTTCTGTGGACACATGAATTGCGCCCCAAAGGAGGAAGGAAGGTGGAAGTAGAACTCAACTTGAGCTCTGAACATGCGTTTTATAATTGGTTCCCAGGAATGGAAAGGCGCAGCATCTGTCACAACTGTTTCTGTGGACACATGGATTGCACCCCAAAGGAGGAAGGAAGGTGGAAGTAGAACTCAACTTGAGTTCTGAAGCGTGCGTTTTATAATTGGTTCCCAGGAATGGAAAGGCGCAGCATCTGTCACACTTGTTTCTGTGGACACATGAATTGCGCCCCAAAGGAGGAAGGAAGGTGTAAGTAGAACTCAACTTGAACTCTGAAGCGTGCCTTTCATAATTCGTTCCCAGGAATGGAAAGGCGCAGCATCTGTCACACCTGTTTCTGTGGACACATGAATTGCGCCCCAAAGGAGGAAGGAAGGTGGAAGTCGAACTCAACTTGAGCTCTGAAGCGTGCCTTTCATAATTCGTTCCCAGGAATGGAAAGGCGCAGCATCTGTCACACCTGTTTCTGTGGACACATGAATTGCGCCCCAAAGGAGGAAGGAAGGTGGAAGTAGAACTCAACTTGAGCTCTGAAGCGTGCCTTTTATAATTGGTTCCCAGGAATGGAAAGGCGCAGCATCTGTCACACATGTTTCTGTGGACACATGAATTGCGCCCCAAAGGAGGAAGGAAGGTGGAAGTAGAACTCAACTTGAGCTCTGAAGCGTGCCTTTCATAATTCGTTCACAGGAATGGAAAGGTGCAGCATCTGTCACACCTGTTTCTGTGGACACATGAATTGCGCCTCAAAGGAGGAAGGAAGGTGGAAGTAGAACTCAACTTGAGCTCTGAAGCGTGCCTTTTATAATTGGTTCCCAGGAATGGAAAGGCGCAGCATCTGTCACACTTGTTTCTGTGGACACATGAATTGCGCCCCAAAGGAGGAAGGAAGGTGGAAGTAGAACTCAACTTGAGCTCTGAAGCGTGCCTTTTATAATTGGTTCCCAGGAATGGAAAGGCGCAGCATCTGTCACACTTGTTTCTGTGGACACATGAATTGCGCCCCAAAGGAGGAAGGAAGGTGGAAGTAGAACTCAACTTGAGCTCTGAAGCATGCCTTTCATAATTCGTTCCCAGGAATGGAAAGGCGCAGCATCTGCCACACTTGTTTCTGTGGACACATGAATTGCGCCCTAAAGGAGGAAGGAAGGTGGAAGTAGAAGTCAACTTGAGCTCTGAAGCGTGCCTTTCATAATTCGTTCCCAGGAATGGAAGGGCGCAGCATCTGTCACACCTGTTTCTGTGGACACATGAATTGCGCCCCAAAGGAGGAAGGAAGGTGGAAGTAGAACTCAACTTGAGCTCTGAAGCATGCCTTTCATAATTCGTTCCCAGCAATGGAAAGGCGCAGCATCTGTCACACTTGTTTCTGTGGACACAAGAATTGCGCCCCAAAGGAAGAAGGAAGGTGGAAGTAGAACTCAACTTGAGCTCTGAACATGCGTTTTATAATTGGTTCCCAGGAATGGAAAGGCGCAGCATCTGTCACAACTGTTTCTGTGGACACATGGATTGCACCCCAAAGGAGGAAGGAAGGTGGAAGTAGAACTCGAGCTCTGAAGCGTGCCTTTTATAATTGGTTCCCAGGAATGGAAAGGCGCAGCATCTGCCACACTTGTTTCTGTGGACACATGAATTGCGCCCCAAAGGAGGAAGGAAGGTGGAAGTAGAACTCAACTTGAGCTCTGAAGCGTGCCTTTTATAATTGGTTCCCAGGAATGGAAAGGCGCAGCATCTGTCACAGTTGTTTCTGTGGACACATGAATTGCGCCCCAAAGGAGGAAGGAAGGTGGAAGTAGAACTCAACTTGAGATCTGAAGCATGCCTTTCATAATTCCTTCCCAGGAATGGAAAGGCGCAGCATCTGTCACACTTGTTTCTGTGGACACATGAATTGCGCCCCAAAGGAGGAAGGAAGGTGGAAGTAGAACTCAACTTGAGCTCTGAAGCGTGCCTTTCATAATTCGTTCACAGGAATGGAAAGGCGCAGCATCTAGCATCTGTCACACCTGTTTCTGTGCACACATGAATGGCGCCCCAAAGGAGGAAGGAAGGTGGAAGTAGACCTCAACTTGAGCTCTGAAGTGTGCCTTTTATAATTTCTTCCCAGGAATGGAAAGGCGCAGCATCTGTCACACTAGTTTCTGTGGACACATGAATTGCGCCCCAACGAGGAAGGTGGAAGTAGAACTCAACTTGAGCTCTGTAGCGTGCCTTTCATAATTCGTTCCCAGGAATGGAAAGGCGCAGCATCGGTCACACCTGTTTCTGTGGACACATGAATTGCGCCCCAAAGGAGGAAGGAAGGTGGAAGTAGAACTCAACTTGAGCTCTGAAGCATGCCTTTTATAATTGGTTCCCAGGAATGGAAAGGCGCAGCATCTGTCACACCTGTTTCTGTGGACACATGAATTGCGCCCCAAAGGAGGAAGGAAGGTGGAAGTAGAACTCAACTTGAGCTCTGAAGCGTGCCTTTTATAATTGGTTCCCAGGAATGGAAAGGCGCAGCATCTGTCACACTTGTTTCTGTGGACACATGAATTGCGCCCCAAAGGAGGAAGGAAGGTGGAAGTAGAACTCAACTTGAGCTCTGAAGCGTGCCTTTCATAATTCGTTCCCAGGAATGGAAAGGCGCAGCATCTGTCACACTTGTTTCTGTGGACACATGAATTGCGCCCCAAAGAAGGAAGGAAGGTGGAAGTAGAACTTAACTTGAGATCTGAAGCGTGCCTTTCATAATTCCTTCCCAGGAATGGAAAGGCGCAGCATCTGTCACACTTGTTTCTGAGGACACATGAATTGCGCCCCAAAGGAGGAAGGAAGGTGGAAGTAGAACTCAACTTGAGCTCTGAAGCGTGCCTTTCATGATTCGTTCACAGGAATGGAAAGGCGCAGCATCTAGCATCTGTCACACCTGTTTCTGTGCACACATGAATTGCGCCCCAAAGGAGGAAGGAAGGTGGAAGTAGACCTCAACTTGAGCTCTGAAGCGTGCCTTTTATAATTGGTTCCCAGGAATGGAAAGGCGCAGCATCTTTCACACTAGTTTCTGTGGACACATGAATTGCGCCCCAAAGGAGGAAGGTGGAAGTAGAACTCAACTTGAGCTCTGAAGCGTGCCTTTCATAATTCGTTCCCAGGAATGGAAAGGCGCAGCATCTGTCACACCTGTTTCTGTGGACACATGAATTGTGCCCCAAAGGAGGAAGGAGGGTGGAAGTAGAACTCAACTTGAGCTCTGAAGCGTGCCTTTTATAATTGGTTCCCAGGCATGGAAAGGCGCAGCATCTGTCACACTTGTTTCTGTGGACACATGAATTGCGCCCCAAAGGAGGAAGGAAGGTGGAAGTAGAACTCAACTTGAGCTCTGAAGCGTGCCTTTTATAATTGGTTCCCAGGAATGGAAAGGCGCAGCATCTGTCACACCTGTTTCTGTGGACACATGAATTGCGCCCCAAAGGAGGAAGGAAGGTGGAAGTAGAACTCAACTTGAGCTCTGAAGCGTGCCTTTTATAATTGGTTCCCAGGAATGGAAAGGCGCAGCATCTGTCACACCTGTTTCTGTGGACACATGAATTGCGCCCCAAAGGAGGAAGGAAGGTGGAAGTAGAACTCAACTTGAGCTCTGAAGCGTGCCTTTCATAATTCGTTCCCAGGAATGGAAAGGCGCAGCATCTGTCACACCTGTTTCTGTGGACACATGAATTGTGCCCCAAAGGAGGAAGGAAGGTGGAAGTAGAACTCAACTTGAGCTCTGAAGCGTGCCTTTCATGATTCGTTCACAGGAATGGAAAGGCGCAGCATCTAGCATCTGTCACACCTGTTTCTGTGCACACATGAATTGCGCCCCAAAGGAGGAAGGAAGGTGGAAGTAGAACTCAACTTGAGCTCTGAAGCGTGCCTTTCATAATTCGTTCCCAGGAATGGAAAGGCGCAGCATCTGTCACACTTGTTTCTGTGGACACATGAATTGCGCCCCAAAGGAGGAAGGAAGGTGGAAGTAGAACTCAACTTGAGCTCTGAAGCGTGCCTTTGATAATTTGTTCGCAGAAATGGAAAGGCGCAGCATCTGTCACACTTGTTTCTGTGGAGACCTAAACCGCACCGTAAGGGAGGGAAGAACAGTGGGAATGAAAGTGAAGCTGGTTATGAGGGACAACGCCGACAACCCAAGAATGGGCGCCAGAGAGCTGCGCTCTAAAAAGCCATCTGTGGGGAGCTTGCGCACCGCCATTGTGCTTCTCTCAAACGTGCTGTAGATGAACAAGTTTGGCTGCGGTGTGACAAGACGGTGAAGAGGCGGCGCGTTTTGCCAGTCGTAGGTAGTTTGGCCTCCGCTTCATGTCGCATGACAACACAAACGCATGTTGCTGGCTGGGCGATAGAGGATCCAAGGTTGTCGAGACTTTTAGCGGAGTGGGTTTATATTCCGCTCCTCTGAGAGCCCATCAGCAGACCGGCAGCGGTGCGTAGCGAGTTTAAGCGCAGCATCCAAGGAGCGTCTACAACGCTCGATTGAGCGTAGTAGAGCGCAGTACTCAGCTGCCGCACCTACTGATGAATAGCGGAGTTACGCGAAAACTAATGTGAATAACGCTTGCTTTTATTATACTAAAACTAATGAATAAGAACATTATTTGGATTTCTAGTGCATTGTTTCACATTACTGGTTTCTTTATTTTAACAGTATATACGTGGTCTTACAAAAACAAAATTTGGAATTTTGTTTGTGGCGGCCGCCATGTTACGCTTTGACGAAGCTCGCTGGGGTAACCAGACAAGCGGGGGACGTGCGGACCGCCCTAAAAACCCGCTGTTGGACTGAGCCTTTCTTTCGAGCGCAGCGGCATCCTTGCTCGTACATTCCACTCCGCAGGCCGTAAAACCGCTCTGCAAAAGTTTCGTGAAAGAAATGAAGAGAGCAGCTTTTTTAGTCTACTTCAAAGAAGGAACTGCTCACGAAGCAGCATGCGTTTACGCCGCCATGCGACGAAACGCTGAGGCCGAGGCACTTACCAGGGGAGTAAAGCCCTTTCGCTTTCCCGGGGTCACAGTCGCGCTGCTACTCGCCTTGATCATCCAATGCACGCTTTAGAGCAGCACAACAGTGGTGTGCCAGCGCCCTGTCACGAATACTTTTTTTTTTTAATTTCGTGGGCATTCTTTGAAACGCTGAAAAAGGTCCAGCTGAAGTATTTCGTGCAGAAAACAGTTTACTCAGAGGTTTCCGTAGGTGCTCTCCAACTTTGCGTATCGTAGTCTAGGTCTGCGGTCAGTACTTAAAAAGTTAAGCAATTAAACATAAACAATCATTTGGGAATAAATAACTATAGCCAGAATAACTCTAGGCTAGTGCCAACATTATGCACTCGGTTCCATTCGCATCCAACAGTTTCTTTCAATTTTAAAACATTGGCCCAAAAGTGCTGGACAACCTCTATAAGGGTGTGGCCTTTGAGCACTAGAAGAAAGCATCCGCGTGTCAGGTGCTCAGACGTTTTAAACTCTGCCCGTTAAAATATCAGACAATGTGAAATACCTGACCTCCAGCAAGAGACGCCCTTGCATGTGCTCTTTTAATGCATTCCAAAAGAAGCTATCATTTAATCATGTGCTTTAAATTTATTATACGAGCTTCCTTTTTTCATTGCATGTTCACTACATAGATTACAGGGCGTTCATTTGATTTTGTCAACTAGAAGTTGTAAAGAGCCTGCAATATTTTGTGCAGAAATGTGGCTGACCCAAAAGGAGCCTGCCGCTGAACAGAATGATATATTCGAAATTTTTAATGCGTAAGAATTGCATGACCATGCAGGTCGGTTTAGCGTGAGGATGAGCTTTTCGAATCAGTAAAAAAGAAGCTATTTTTATATGGAAAAAGAATAGTATCATCGGATAGAGAGTCAAGGAAAGTGTGCGCAAATGGCAAAATGGCTGATGTAAACTAATTCGTTAAGTAATTAGAGTCAATTAAATCAATCAGATATCAAAATAGCCAGGAGGGGTGATCTCAACGTCCAACGGGGGTCACGTGGTACTAGACTTCTAGTCATGTATGCCTAACTTCCAGTCGCGGGAAATTTTAAATGCTTGAAAATGAACAAGCGGAAAAGGACATGATTTGAGTGCACAAATGGGTGGGAATGGTTGGAAAGTGTGTTAGGAGAGGTAATCAATCAACTGCAGTCTGAAAAGTTCTGAGAGAACTGCAGAATATTCTGTGCAGAAATGCGAAAGCCTGAGCGTTGCTGCTGCACACGGTACATCGCTCGCCCCTTGCCGAACAGAACCAGCAATCTGTTGAACGCATCAATGTCCTCAGGCGTTCTATAATTGGTTTACAGGAAAGGGAAGCTGCAGTATCTGTCACTCACGGAATCCCACTCAGACATCTCGCGGACAACACAGCAACACTCAGGCTTACGCATTTCTCCAGTGCAGATTCTGCAGTGATCTCGAAAAATTTGTATCAATGTTGTCACGATCCCTATACTTGGAAATTACGCGGTGAGAGTTAGAAAAAATCATCGCCAGGGAAGTTCTGGGATATGCGGGCCGCAGTCATACCGCAATCTTTAAGTAAAAAAAAAAAAACGTGCAAGCCTGACAAAATGACGTAAAATGGGTTCTGCTGCATTTTCTTGGCATAACACACTATGCTTCGTTAAACCACCGGGTGCCGTCTCTCTCGTAATGACGCAGTATTGCGCCAAGGAAAGATTTCTCGGCGACTATGAGGTTTTTTTTTTTATATGGATTAGTCTTCATTCTACAATAGACGAACACAACCTCATGTTACGAGCGATGTGTCGCCTGTATTCATAAAATTATGTTTGGTTATTCTTTGATGGCATTTGAATTCAAGTCTACTAATTCGAAAACTGTTCGCATGGCTTACCATGTTCCAGTCATTCAGAATTCAGGGTTCTGCTCAGGGCATCTTATGACCGGCTTTTAAACAGCCACCAGCACTATCTGTTGGAGCGCAAGTTCCACTCTCCACTAGTCGCCGCTGGTGCGATGGCCGTTGTGCTTTAAATTGAAAGCGGTAAACAACTCGGTTTATAATATCAGAGGAAACTTATCTTGGCAAGAGCTCTCAAAATCTGTTAAGGCATTTAGATTGGTCGTGTATATATATATTTTTTTTCAATCTACGTATTATAGCATACCTTCCCGCAAAACCGGCCCGTTTTACGATGTCTTTTTTTTACCCTCCAGGAGTCCTTGAGGCTCTATCCAGCCGCATCAATAATTGCTCGGGGTCTGGATACAGACATAAAAGTTGGTAAGTGAGTTTGTCTTCTATAGTCAGCTAGCAAAGATGTCTAAATATCTATAAGGTTTCAGTAAGGAGATCGATGCGCTTCTGCAAGCTTATTCCTGACTGAGAGACCAAACCGCCGACTTAACGTGATCGAGCGCGCTACCGAACGCACGCGGACCACGGCGGGCCTGGTTACTTGGAACAGGAGAACAACACGTGCTAACACCAAACATGCATTTAATGCTGCAATAACAACAACGCCAGGTAGCAAGTTAGCAAGATAGAAGATAGCAACGCCAGATAGCCAGATAGCAAGCGATTCGCTAACGAATCGAAGTTGTCCGACTCACTAGCTAGATAACGAGCCTAAGTCCGTTCACGCTGGTGCAGGCATTCGCCCTGAGGCCGGACGAGCGAATTGGCGGTATAAGTTACCTCGTGGATAAGGCCTCGCTCGTAAGAGCATAGTCCACGGGGATTCGACCGTGCGCGTCCAGTTCCCGTTTCCAAAGAGGGAGCCATCCTTCCCCCTCCCCGTGTGCGCCGTCATGAAGCCGACAGTGCCACTCATGGTGCGGCGGCATTGGCTCCGTCCCCTGATACTACAATTAGGGTAACTACCACGATGACCTCGTGAGAAAGACGACTTTAAAGGGGACGATGCGAGTCGTCGCCACAAATCAATCTAATAATAATAGGTAAATGAACGTAAAAACTCAGCCAGTATCGCTTACGAATAGAGTTACATAGGTCGTACGTCAATCGCGCAGTAATTATTTGTTAACGCCCATGAGTAATTAATTTCATAGTACATACTGTAGCGTGAGCTAGATTAGCCGTACTCTCGCTGGCTTCGCGTGGTTATAGGGTGGTTCTGGGGCGACCGTGCTGCGCATATTCGACGAGCGAGGGACGTCACTGCTCACAGCTGGCGAGCTTCGTCGTCGACGCCGCCGCGGCCGCTCGTCGCAGCTGCCAGGAGCAGGGTGATGTCAGGAGTCGGGTAACATCACTCCATCGGGGCCGCCACTTCTGGAGCAGACGCAGCGCGCGCTACTGCGCATGTGCGAGGAAATAGCGTCCCGCGTATAAATTTGGGGCGGTGAACGTAGCTTAGCCCGGAGTTCTCCATAGAGAGCGATGTTAAAGCGCCTGTACGTGCGTACGTTCCTCTGTTCTTTTTCCTTGTCCGGCTATGCGCTGCAGAAACGATGATAAAGAAAGTCAGGCCTCTGCTAAGCGGTGTAATACTTCTGTCGCACGGGCAATCTGAATGCCCATTGAGGGGATGTCCATTGAAGTTTTTGATGGTCATCGAGATACACCACTGCCACACGGCAAATGTCAATGACCATTGAATAGTTAGCGTGTGATCTGACAGATGGCGCCACGGGTAACAACATCGATGATGATGATGATGATGATGATGATGATGATGATGATGATGAAAACGTTTATTGAAAGCCACATTTGCTTAGATTAAAGGAAGGCTGATCGGGTCCCTAGTCCAGCACACCGTAGGTAAAAGCCGCTGCCCGTGCTCTTTCGACGAGGGCTCGTTGTTCCCTGAGGTCCGAGCTGGACAGGGCCGCCTCCCAGTCTTCCCACGTTGGCTGATTTCTTATGTCAATACTGGTATTTTATTGACAAGAACATACCATATGGCATAAGTTTGCCTTCTGTCCACAAAATTTACACTGCGCCGAAAAGGACTCGGGCTTAATGGCGTCGAGTAAAAATATGAAATGAAGCAGGATAATACGAGGCGGATATCGCACTAAATGCTATATTTAAATGAATTCGCTCAGAGAAGGGTATTCAAATACCTCACAGCTCAGCATAACCCACAAACACCACAGGCAAGCAATGGCGGAACAACGACGAATGATGTGCAATCGCCGCATTCATTTTCTTCGCTGCGTTCGTATAGCTACTATCGTTATCAGCACATGTGGAGCTCTTCTTGGTCTCAGTTGTCGCAAAGCGTAGTAAAAGGCGAACATGAGCGAAATACTGCAGCATGCCACACGGCTACAGAACACCACCAGAAGAGCGTCAGTTTGTTTACATCTGAACACCGTACATTCCCTAGAGTGATCATTCTGACTCCTGAAAAACTAGTTGACGAGCTGTTTAATGTAGTATAAATAATTTAATCCAGAACATCGCTTGTTTCTTTTAAGTTGATATCTTGTGTTTCACTTTAGGGTGAATGTGGGACTGCTCTCAATGTTCCCTGGCATTCCAATGGCCATTCGCGAACCTCATTGAGTCAATGCCGATCGAGTACAATTGTCATTGAAATCCGCCGTGTGGCAGTGGCCGAACCCCATTGAGTTCGATCTCCATCGACTCAGTGGACATTGAAACTACCCGTGTGACAGAGATATAAGAGATTGGGCAATCTCAACTGGCCGGACGCCGAGGTTGTCGCCTGGCAATTGGCCGTTGAACGTAAGAAAAACGAACAGAAGAATGCTAAGCGTGCGGGGGAACACCGGAGCAAAGAGAGGAACGACTAGTCAAGAGACGTCGTCAGGAAGCGGAGCGCCGTGCCCTGGCCTCACAGCGGGTCGAAGATGATACGAGGCAGCACAACGTGAAGAAACACAAACAGAACAACACCTTGCAAGCGGCGACGCCTAGGTATGCAGAGTGCAATAATAATAATAAATTGGTTGAAAGGAAAGAAGAGGCGCAGTATTTGTCACACGCTCTGTGGACACCTAACCCGCGCTGTAATGGAAGGAAGGAAGTTGAGAGAGAAAGTGGAAAGAGTGAAAGAGGAGCCATAATGGATGGCTACGGAGTAATTTAAACCACCTGGGAATCTTTACCGTGCACTGACATCGCATAGCAGATGGACCTCTCTCCGTTTCGCCTCCATCGAAACGCAGCCGCCGACAGAGCGTAAAAAGCGGCGCATAGCAGCAGCAAAGTGAATATGAGAGTAAGAAGGCGAAGAGAACAGCGGAGACACCCGAGGAAAGAAAGCAACGGCTTGCTAAACAGTGATGCCAGGCTGGCGAGCGTAATAGACGGAGCATAACCGCCGAGATAGGGCCTATGAAAGAGTTCAGTCAACGGGAACCAAAAGAAGAGGATCTGACTCTCATTGCTGAATATTCATGATCACAACAAGCTCAGCCAGAGAAACGTACCTCTCGCTACGTATATCCTGACATAGCTGAATTAAGCCACTGCCATTGTTTTTTTTTTTTTTTGCATCTTCAGGAAGTACGCTAAAACACCGGATAACCAGTTTTTATTTCAAGATTGTCAATAATTGGCTCTCGCCAAACCATTGCTAGCCATCATAGCTCAAATGATGCAGCGACTTCCACGAAGAGGTGGCTCCAAATTTAAACCCCGGAAGAGGATTTTCTTCAACTCTCCTCTCTTGCCTACTACCAGCAAACTATGCAGAGCTCAGGCAGTCAGTCGCCTGGAGGCAATTCCAAACAACCACATGCCCAAATCCGCTGCAATATAACCGGATTATTCGCGAAATATATAACACCAACACGTGTGCAAGGTCTACAAAACAAACATAGCGGCAATTAAAGACAGAACCTAGGACTGTAATACGCAACTGATTCTTGTTAATCCCAATAACCTCTCGCCTAGATGGTCCGCTCCTCTGCGCAGCTCCAGCCTCAACGACCAACTCTAGGCCGTCCAGCAGGCCCTCGAGGTGACAAAGAGACACGGCATCCACGTTCACACATGTGGGAGACCTAGGCCCGGTCGCGTCAAACTCTGCCGGACGCTAAATAAAATAAACTTATTACTCACTCACTCCCTTCTTGCCGCATCGCTCTGCTTCTGTAGAAGTTAATGAATAATTACTTCCCATATAAAACTATTCCACCTATGATGATTGCCATATTGGATTAGCCATGCTGCGTTTGACGTGAATGAAATACAGCGAGGTTAGCCCATTACACGCAGTAAGAATCTTCCTGTCAACCTCTAGAAAGAACACTAACGTTAAGCATGATATCTTCGGATCATGCGCCGCTTTAATCGTGTAGAAAATTTCTTCGATCAAGATCATGATTTCTTTTCGTCACCGAAAAGCAGTAATATAACTATACTATTATATATATATATATATATATATATATATATATATATATATATATATATATATATATATATATATATATGCAGTAATACAACTATACTATACTATATATATAATATATATATATCTTCCATAATAGACCCAGCGCATAGAAACTACATGAAGGCCCAACATCAAGCAATTGTGTTGCAAATATTCCGGAAGGCGCTAGAGTGCAAATCAAATAGCTTGTGAACGGCTTGCCTAAAATGGCCATTTTTCAGAGGTAGATAATAGTTCTAATCTAGGTGTAGCTCCAGCTCAAATAATAGAGCTTCAGATGCGAACATAAAACGAGTGTAAAGGTTACAGTGCAAACGTCAAAAAAATATTTAACTGAAAATTTGAACCTTCAGAGCAAGCCGCATTTAAAGGCATAATCTGCACATTTGGGCTTAATAATCGCAAAGCCCTCCCGTTGGTCCTGGGCAAAAACTTCGCGCTCGACTCTGACTGCAGCCCTTTACGTCTTCGTTACTGTGTCATTACTCTAGTTCTTAAAGTATTTCCCTTTGCGCTCGTCTCTTTTCTCGAAAATAACCTGATGAATTTCATACGTCTTTCATTTGCCCACCTCTCAATAAATGCTTATTCTGAGAAGCCCTGAGAGATTCACTTATAAAAGTAAGTAAATAAGCTGCCTGTTCGTCTCAGTTAGCATACCTGAAGCTCACCAAATTTCCCTGAAAGAGAAACAATTCAGTGATTCCGCAAACCTCTGGCGACATTGCCTTCTTTTTTTCTTTTTCGGCAGGAAAGTACACAATACCTCGAGGAACCGTGGCGGTTGCTGCTCTCTACTTCCTCCAGAGACATCCAAGGTATCACAAGGACCCCGAAAGTTTTAAACCCGAAAGGTTTATGGATGCAAAAAACATGCAGGCCTACGCGTTTGCTCCATTCTCTGCTGGACCCCGAAACTGTATCGGTGAGTTAATTATCTATACCGTTACTGGGTCTCTGAGTGATAGCACTGTACTGAGCACAAGCGCAGACACAGATCGGTGAACTTTTTGAGCTGTAAATTTGAAACTGGTAGCCTCCTATCGCTGAAGTGATACGTGTACTTTCACGGCAAGTAGAATTTTCTGCGGCCGCTTTTTGATGCGAAAGACCAAAGACCAAGTGCTGTTACATATCCACGTCAAAGCGATGGTTATACTAGCGAGGAGCTTGAATATATGTAATGACTAAAACGTAGCATGTATGTTTCCCATAGTGTGCTCAATGGAGCAAATGCGGTGACGTACCTTAAGCTTTGTTCAAAAACACTACATTGAAAGCATCACATTGCTGTTACTCTAATGTTAACGAAGTAAGGTAATCTTTAAAGCTTACTGTCAAAAATCCTCACTATTACGTAAATAAACTCATGGCACCCTTGCAACCGTCGACGAACCACTTGTACGTTTATGTCTACTTATAGACACCCTTAAGAGGTATTTGGAAACACCCCGCCGGGGTGGCGCAGTGGTTACGGCGCTCGACTACTGTTCCCAAGGATGCGGGATCGAATCCCCGCCTCGTCGGCCGCTTTTCGATGGCGGCGAAAAGCAAGGCGCTCTTGTGCTGTGCGATGCCAGTGCACGTTAAAGAACCCCAGGTGGTCGAAATTTCCGGCGCCCTCCACTACGGCGTCTCTCATAGCCTGAGTCGCTTTGGGACGTTAAACCCCACAAACCAACCAGGCATTTGGAAATGAGCACGGCTCCGTTGTTTTATCTATAAATGCTTTTTGTCTATCTTCCAGGTCAAAATTTCGCAATGAGAGAAGAGAAAATCCTGCTCACGCACATACTACGCCGGTTTCAAGTTACCTCGAAAGTTCCCATCGAAGAACTTCAGCTGGCTATGGAGCTTGTTCTGAAACCCATGCAAGGGCTTCATATCAAGCTAACACCAAGGAAACATCGTTCTTCAAGCTGAGCCCGACCGATAATAGGAGACATTAGCTTCTCCATTTGTATAACCTTCACCATCACCCTTTAATGAAGTCAATTTTATGGGCATTTAAACTCAGAAATAAAACTCTTAATATTTTTTCTTTAAATTCTTTTTGTGAAACTCTTTCTTTCAACCCTTTTTTAACCTCATTCCAGTCTTGAACATAGGTGCAGAAGGAAAGCCAAGCAGCCGGCACGAGTCGACGCTGGATCTCTGTAAAGCCACTGCGCATGAGATATCCTTGAATTTCTCAACGGTGGTATAATAAACTTAGGGCTTTAAACTAAGAAATAGTTGATAGGTTTATGGATAATTTTAAAAACATCCGCGAGTTTTTAGGTTAATTGCTACCAAGGGTACATGCCGTAAGTCAGGATGAGAGAAAAATCCATACCATCGTGCTAGTAAGTCTAAGAGAAACTTGTTTAGCTGTCCGAGAATTTGAAATCGAATCATTTTATATCCCTGACTCCTTCCGCAAAGAGGAAAGCTCCAAATTGAGAAAAGCTACAACTTTTCTGAAATCAAGTTCAACTTTCGTTTCAGTGTTTGACGTTTTTATAAGGGCATAGGAGTGCCTCTGTGCACCGGTTCTTGACATTTGTTGCGACTGCAGCAGACGAGTGTACAAATGAATACTAAGTTACTGTTGCGGGACAAATATTTGCTAAACTAGCATCCCTGAGAAGCATATGAACAAATCTAGCCCAGATATTATCAAAGCCTTTCAAATCGACAACGGAGATGTTGACGACCATTTAGAAACAGCGATGAGGCCGTAAAAAAGGAGGGACTAAAACACGCGCACTCTCTAGCAACTGGCATTTTAGAAACAGGGAAATATACACAAATATATACTGCATTCGAAAAATAAAAAAGATCCCAGTTACTGCAAAAAAAAAAAAAATATAGCGAAATGAAAAGCACGTGTTCTGCTCAGAACAAATAAAATTTAACAAGTGATGTCCCGATGAAATAGGATGAACGAAGGGAAACAGGATTCATCCATTGTTAAGTTTTATTTCTTAACTGATCATCGGCCTCTGATCTCGTAATATTATTCGGTGGAGATATTGAATCCTTGTTTTTTTAGGGGATGCTGTATATATTTCCGCCTTTCTGAAATAAAATGGCAGTTGCTTGTCAGCGTCTGTATTATATTCCTTTTTTTTTGTCCTATCTCAGGGCTGTTTCCAAAATTACAAGTGAACCAACAAGCCCAACTCACTTTTCTGGCTTCAAGGGCTATGCCTCAGTGCCTTTCGCGGAAAAGGGCCTTGTGTTTTTTGTTTTAATTTTTCTATGCTAAAGGGTCATGTGAGCATTACATGGGGGGGGGGGGGGGGGCGTCACGCAGGCAAGCATTGAGAAAAATGCACTAGTAATATACCGGCACTGATTGCACATATTGCACATTATTACATAAAATTTGAGCAATGGTTCATTCCTGGTTCTCAAACTTGTTACACGTCCGCCTCCGTTTTTTGAGCGTTAGCTCCACTGCGTTCATTCGCGAGTTTCGCGCTATCGCACTTTATTCCTGCACCTAGTACCGCATGCGTTCTACAGATGGCCCCGCACACTCGTGCACCGTAATGTTCCTGTATATGCCCCCTAGGGAGCAGAGTTGCGCGACTGACATCCCTGCGCAGCTCTTGGCGATGACATCAAACGTCCCATTCGGAGGAAGTGGATGATGATGGGCTGATGAGTTATGTGTGACTCTGGGGCACGGCACTTACGGGTGCAAACCCCCTTCCCATCTGACAACGGCAGGAGTCAACTTGACAACGCAACAGCAGCAGCCAACTTTACAGGCGCAACATTTTTCTCGCCGCTTGCAGTGCCGTCAGCTGTCGTCGCGTCGGTTTTTTCCCCAGTGTGCTCGCACCTTTTTTGTGCGCTCTAGTTGCATGGGTGTGCAGTGAAGCATGATATTTACAAATATGACGGGGTGCAGTGCGCCAAACTGCACAAACAAAGCGTTTTATTCAGTGTCCTGCGGAAGATTAGTCTTACGTCTGCGACTGCAATAGCGTTTACGCATGGGCCGCGTAAAAGCAGCCCCGAAAGGAGCGCGAATATGCGAGGTAAGTTCTCTTCATTTCATCTCAATGCATTTTTGCGCTTGTTTTCTGTAAAATCTCTGTGTTTATTAACTTTTGGGCGATTCACAGACACGTTAATTTGCTTGCGCCCCTGCCGACCTCTTCGTTCGAATTGCTTGTGGCGCACTTGAGAAGTCACCAGCTCTTGCAGTATAATATGCTGGCGCTATATAATGCTGCATCTCCTCCTTTTACTGACTGTAGCCTCATCGTTTCGTGAGCCACTTCCCGTGCAATATTTTACTGCCCTTCCTTATATTTCCCCCGAACTTTCCGCTGATGTACGACTGTTTTCACTCTGGAATTCCCGTTTAATGAAGGGGGTCACGAACGACAGTGAAGTGCAGAATTTAACGTGAAGCTAATGTACGTCTGAAGGTAACTAAACCACTCGGTTCATAACTTGCACGAAAACTACCTGTTGTGCCGGCTTTTTCTCTGGTCGACCATGGTTTTCACAGGTACAAACTACATCCTTTGCCGTAATTTGTATGTCTCGATTTTCTTTCTTGCGATTCAGTTGTGTGTCGTTGGTGCCGCTGATTCGCCACTGTATGCTACAGTTAACGTCACCGCGAAGCTGCGGGTGAAGTTCTGGTCGTAAATTCACCTGCGAGAGCAGTGGAAAATCGCGCGGTATCATAAGAAATTGGTCATGAATGCAGTCATCTGAATTCATGATTGCACTCTGGCGTCTCTCGTAACCTGAGTCGCTATGGGACGTTAAACCCCACAAACCAACCATGATTGCATTGTGCATCACCTGTTGCACATGGACCTTTTTTAAATACAAAATCAGTCAGTAGTGTTCGTACATGCTCATGTTTTTCTTCTGCATATAATCCTATGCAGGAACATTTCACAGCAGACCAGGTTGAGTGGTCTACTACAGAGGAAGAAAACGCCTTAGGCCAGATGCTGTGCCTACAATCTTTTCTGGTGAGCTAACCATTTGGAATTTCCAAGCTTGCATTGCTCTTAACTCTCCATTCATTGGAATATCAATAATGTACTCTTGTTCCTGCAGGCACGCCTTTGCAGGCACTGGGAAGCAGCATGCAGGTATTGGAAAAAAGTATCGCTGTTGAGCCATCCCCAGCGACGTTAGGTGAATACATTCAGCTTAATCACGCAATAAATGTGTCGTGCATGAAAATTATGAAGTGCAAAGTTTCCGTTCTGCATTTTTCACCTTATCAGCCGTATCAGTGTACTGTGTCTGTGACTGCCGGGAACATGCATTAAGTATCAGCATATGAGATCTTTTAGTGTCCAGCGAACGATCTGAATACTGAAAAATAGGATTTTCTTTGAATAATACTAATTCTGCAGGTTTGGAACTAACTCTTCATTCATTGCAAAATTAACAATGCACTTTTGTTCATGCAGGCACGCCTTTGCAGGCTGTGGAAAACTGCATGGCTGTTCAGCCGTACCTACCGACGTTAGGTGAATACATTCAGCTTGATCACGCAAAAAGATGCGTCGTGCATCAAAAGTATGAGGTGCAAAGTTTCCATTCTGCATTTTTCACCTGATCAGCCGTATCAGTGTACTGTGCCTGTGACTGCCCGGAACATGCATTAAGTATCAGCCTATGAGGTCTTTTAGTGTCCAGAGAACGATCTGAATACTGAACATTAGAGTTTTCTTTGAATAATACTAATTCTGCAGGTTTGGAACAAACTCTCCATTCATTGCAAAATCAACAATGTACTCTCGTTCATGCTTTCACGCCTTTGCAGGCTGTGGAAAACAGCAGGCTGTTGAGCCGTCCCTACCGATGTTAGGTGAATACATTCAGCTTAATCACGCAATAGATGTGTCGTGCATGGAAATTATGAGGTGCAAAGATTCCGTTCTGCATTTTTCACCTGATCAGCCGTATCAGTGTGCTGTGCCTGTGACTGCCCGGAACATGCATTAAGTATCAGCACATGAGATCTTTTAGTGTCCAGCGAACAATATGAATACTGAACATTAGGTTTTTCTTTGTAAAATACTAATTTTGCAGTTTTGGAACTAACTCTTCATTCATTGCAAAGTCAACAATGAACTATTGTTCATGCAGGCACGCCTTTGCAGGCTGTGGAAAACAGCATGGCTGTTGAGCCGTCCCTACCGACGTTATGTGAATACCTTCAGCTTAATCAAGCAATAAATGTGTCGTGCATGAAAATTATGAGGTGCAAAGTTTCCGTTCTTCATTTTTCACCTGATCAGCTATATCAGTGTACTGTGCCTGTGACCGCCCGGAACATGCATTAAGTATCAGCATACGAGATCTTTTAGTATCCAGCGAACGATCTGAATACTGAACATTAGGTTTTTCTTTGTAGAATACTTATTCTGCAGTTTTGGTACTAACTCTTCATTCATTGCAAAATCAACAATGTACTCGTTCATGCAGGCACGCCTTTGCAGGCTGTGGAAAACAGCATGGCTGTTGAGCCGTCCCTACCGACGTTAGGTGAATACATTCAGCTTGATCACGCAGTAGATGTGTCGTGCGTGAAAATTATGAGATGCAAAGTTTCCATTCTGCATTTTTCACCTGATCAGCCATATCAGTGTACTGTGCCTGTGTCTTCCCGGAACATGCATTAAGTATCAGCATATGAGATCTTTTAGTGTCCAGCGAACGACATGAATACTGAGCATTTGAATTTTCTTTGTATAATACTAATTCTGCAGGTTTGGAACTAACTATTCATTCATTTCAAAATCAACAATGTACTCTCGTTCATGCTTTCACGCCTTTGCAGGCTGTGGAACACAACATGGCTGCTGTGCCGTCCCTACGACGTAGGTGAATACATTCAGCTTGATCAGGCAATGGATGTGTCGTGCATGAAATTTGCGAGGTGCAAAGTTTTCATTCTGCATTTTTTGACAAAAGATTTAACACCTCAACAGTCGTATCAGTGTGCTACACCTGTAACTGCCCAGAATATGCATTCGGTCTCAACATACGAGATCTTTTAGTGTCCAGCTATGGATATTAAAATTGAACATTTCGATTTTTTGCATACTACTAATTCTGCAGGTTTGGAAACTACAGAGCAATCAACGACACCTAACATACCACCCAACGGGAAGCCTTCTTTAGGATTGGAAATTCCAGAGCAGCCAGCGACACCTTACACACCCCCCAAAGGGCAACCTGCTTTAGCATTGGAAGTTGGGGCAATGGAAATGACAGGGCAGCCAGCAAGCCCTTGCGCACCATCTAAACGGCAGGCTACTTCAGCACTGGGAGGTAAGACAATAGTCCACTTTCTGAGCATGGTATTGCTGACAGTAAATTGGTTAGCCAGCCTTTATTGTGCAACAGATTAGCGTGCTGTCGCTTAAACTATTGCACTTCTTGCACTGTGGTTAAGCCTGAAGTGTGTCTTCAGCCAGCACATTTTTATCTGTGTTCAGGAACCTCGAAAGATGACCGGGTGCAGGAACTGGAGCGACGGCTTAACCTGGAGCAAAAGCGGCGTAGAAAAGCAGAAAGTGAAAACGATAAGCTCCGCGAGTCCCTGGGCCGCATCCTTCCAAACGATCAAATCAGGGCATTAGAAAAGGGCTCAATGAGAGGAGGCTCGTGGTCTCCTGGTACGCTTCAAAAAGCTCTCCACGTGAAGGTTGCTTGTGGCAACAAAGGGTACTAATTTGTGAAGGAGAACGTTGTCCCCTTGCCATCAGTAAGGACCTTACAGAACCACACCAAGCACATCAAGTTCAGGCCTAGTAAATTTCAGTCTTTTACCTTAAAGCTCACAACATTCTCACTTGTATTTGCTCCATGACTGTGCTTCCACAGGGATTCTGGATGAGGTTTTTGTTGCCCTGAATGAGAAGGTGGCTGCCGTGGCTCAAGAAGAAAGGCACGCCTGCCTTTTGATGGATGAAATGTAGATTTCGCCCGGATTGGATCATGATGCATCATCAGGATGTATTATAGATGCAGCAAATATTTTGTCAGAATCTTTGCATTGATAGTAAACCACATTAGATCAGTATTGCGCATACAGAGACTGGGAACCTCAAAAGTCATTTGCATGCTGGGACTAGTCCAAGGTGTTCGGACAAAATGCTTGTCATGGAATATAATGAACTACGTTCTCAGCATATTTTGCACTTTGAATGCATTCATCTTTTGACACTTTTAATGCATTTAGATTTTGTGAGAATAAGAACCATCTAGATGCATTAAATTGGAACAGAAGATTTCTTTCAGTTCATACTCTCCTTAATTGGTCTCTAGCATGCACGCATCTTGATATAACACTATGCTTAGATTTTTCAGGACAGCCAACAATAGGCCCATCAAATCCATCTGCCAAAGAGGAACTTGGTACACATGCACTAGTCTTTATGCTGGATGGCATCACAAGCAGATGGAAGCAAGCAGTGGCCTACCACTTCACATGTAAGTGACTGGATAGTTGCTTTTTAATTTCGATCAATGGTTTTACATATGGTCAGGCTGAAAGCAACGGCATGTTGCCATGCAGGGTTGGACAAGCTAAAAGTTTAACGGAGAAGCTTTTCTACCCGCATTCATGGATTTTGCTAGCCTAGCTATAAAGCCTCCTTCGTGCAACAGTGCGAAAAAAAAAACTCTGTGCCAGTGTGTTTCAAACTCGGACCAAAGCAGAGAGATCAGCTTTGCTGGCTACTGCATTAGACCACTGTGCCATTCCGGTAGCCAGTTTCCTTACATGCTGAGCTGCCAGTTTTTCATGCTGTACTTTGAAAGTTGTCTTTTGTGTCTTTTCCTCTCACAAAGTTGCACCAAAGACCTTAATTGGTTCTCCTTCATTTTGATAAAAGATTTGAGCACCCAGTAAGTACTTGCCTAAATGTGGCAAGACGTGTAAATCAAAGCTAAGCGATGCAAAACTTAGCTAGAGGAGTGCAAATAATACTTCTGCATGTATATCTATGCTTAGCCAAACTAAACTACTGCTTTATTCTTTATTAGTAAGTTGGCACATCAACGTACTGCAAATTGTCATATTTTCTTCCTTTTAACTCCATAGCATCATTTACCAATGCTAAAATAAGGCAATAATTGAGAAGCAGCAAACCGAGAGATGTGTACAGTTGCTGAAACATGTTTAATGGCATTCCATTAATTGTGCGGAAGGCGTGACTTGTCAACCTTTGGTGGACGTGGGCTGTCAATAACAGTTGCACATCTAGCTCAACACCGAGCACAGAAGATACAACCCTGATTTCATGATGTTCAAGTGCAAGGATCAGTGTGCCAGGAGGAGAGCAAAGTCCCCTGAGTGTCATTGTTCAGGACTTAACTGCAATGACAGGAAATTTGAATTCCTCAGTCCAATGCTGACATATGTTGAGGTCAGTCTAGAGGAAAACATGGACAGCAGGGTCATGAATAGGCAGAAATTGGGTCAGGACGTTGGCGTATAATAAAGACTGGAGATTTTTTCTGATGCTATCAATGTACTATATTGTGCAGCTGTGTCCTATAAGTGTTATGCTTTTCTCGAATGTAATTCCAGCAGTGCATTGATATCCCTATTGCAAAATCCAGCGCCAGTGGGGTCCAGCGTCCCAGCGCCATACCTGATTATCGGATCAATGTGGCGTTGGAGACTGGGAGGATGCATACTGGGACGCGGCTTACTGACACGCGGTTTACCAGCACGCTTGTACGTGTGGCAGCGGTTGGCCAGGAAAACAAAGGCTTGAATAAAAACTAAAATGGAATAAAGCAGCTCATGTAGAATAAAAAAAAATTAGTAATAAAAAAACTTCAGTGCCAAGCGCTGACAGGATTCGAATCAGGAACTCTCGGTTTGCCAGCAATAGACGCTAACCACTACACAACGGAGATTTCTTTTTTCTTTATTGAACTACACAACGGAGATAACTGAAATGCATATCATTGTCTTTGCATTTTAAGTCCACCTCAATATTTGGGGGGTTGCGACTTTCACGTTTCGAAGTGTAGAGACTATGGCCACCGCTATAACGACTGCAACGTCTCGAGCACTGGAGCATGCTGCTAGCTCTCGAAACTTGTCAGTAATATTCTGGATCTCTATGTGCACTATGATATGCATGCAAAACATTTTAAAATGTCGTGTTTCACAGTGTCGGTTGTTTGGTCATGCTCTGCTACCACGCGCGTAATTGTTGCTAAACACTAAGCTCCAGCACAAAACTTCAAGGAATATTGCCCAAAAAAGCGCCACAACCGGCACACGGAGCGGCGAGAGTCATATTTTGGTTGTAACAATCTTAGTCATATGTAAACATTTCAGAAAGCGTGGTAATGACCGAGGGCTCAGCTAGCTGTTTCATACGTAGTGCAGGAAAGAGCACTGAAAAACTTAGAAACGCGTGTTGGATTTACATAGCAAGCGCTGTATGTTCGTTTTTTCACCCAGTGTTTCATCGTTCGGCAGGCAATTTTTTCACAGTTATATTTCTTTCAATCAGCTGTTTTTACTTGGCTGGTACGCTAGCTAATGCTTAGACCTTGTTTGTAGCCAGCGATTGAGCCACAGTAAGCATTTTGGCAGTAATCATCGTTTTCCAGCGCTTTCACGAAAAATGATCAAGTTTTTGGTGGTAGCCTACATTAATCGTTTATTTTTTCAGTTGTCAGTTAATTGCCCGACACAGTGAGTGATGTGCGAATCACAGCTGCGTTGATCGAGGTTGCTTAAGAAAGGTAGACTCGCCCATCTAAACACTCGAACGAAAAAAAAATCTGCCTTCATTTTCAACTCAGGTGCCCAATGTGTTTCATGAAAACAGCGCTTAGCAGGAAAATATTTTTTCATTTCCTCTGTCTCGGCTCCCCAGATTTCGGACTTCGGATTATTTTAATAATGATACTGGGAACAGTGCGGCTCTAGCGCACGCGTACAGCGCATTTCCGAGTGCCATGAAAAATACCCGTGGCACACCCAGTTGTCGTGACGCTGGGACTAAGTTGACCCGGCCTTCACTTAGCAGCGTGCAGAGACTCGGGGTTGATGAAGGATTGAATCTTCGAAGTTGGTAAAATATATACAAGCAGGTTTAATGGCACTTTGAGAAAACTTATTTACATGATTATTTACATGAAAAAGAAGGGTATATTAACAAAATGGCAAGCGTAAAGAGTTCATAGCGAGAAGCGGCTGGATGAGCCGTTTACCCAGGGCTCAGAGCGTCATTTCGTGCTCTGCAATGTCCTTAAAACCCCCTATGTCCAGCCCCTCTCTGAAGATGCTGACCAACCAGTTCCAGGGCACGCCCCTCAGATATCGGCATCCAATCGAACACATCACTGCACTGATGGTCTGATGCACTGGTCCGGCATTGTTTCGTTGGGCGTGGTCACTTGTTGGCGGGAAGAGCTTGGGAACGGCGAGGAGGTACATTTCTATTCTTCAGCAAAGATTCTATATGCTGGTTCCGGTAAGTGTATTTCCTTCTCAGAAACCCAAGTGCACGTGCGCGCCGCATACTGCTCCCAGCATTGTCCCTTTCCAGCAATTGCAAATCTTTCCTGCATTCCCGGGAAATCCTCTAATGGCCGTAATCACCTTGCTCCTTTCTTGTCCTGTACGTCAGCGGACGTGTCACTCTGTCGTCTCCTTTGGACAGTAGGCATTCCTCACTGGACGATAGCGCTTTTCGACGGGAAGGGTGAACAATTGAACGAAAGCACTTCCGGCTATTTCCCGCAGGGGGACATTTCTTTGTATTTTTCTAGACATTCCCTTGACAGGGCCAATTTGGCATTTGCAGGGTCTCCACAAAGCAAAACAGGCTTGCACAAAAGGATTCATGGAAACAGGCTCACTTAGCGCCCTTGCACCAGCAGCACATATCCTCAGCACATATCCATGCCCACAGGCGAACAATAGAGCCCGTCAGGGCGAACGATGCAAGGTCATAACACAGTTTGTAAAGCAAGCACCAGCGTTTAGTCCCATCGTAGCAGCGCTACCAGTGTCTTCACAGCACCGATCCAGTGAATCTCGCAGAGTGCCAGCATTCCTAGTAAAAACCAATGAGAAAAAAATACTTGTTTCATACTGGAAGACGCTGGAGGGCGCTGCATTTTGCGATAGTGATGTGATATATTTTAAAATTTCATGTACTATCTCATACATTATTGGAGTAGAATATTTTTGCGGGCAGGTTGATTCATTGCAGATAAAAGGGATGTGAAGATATTTTAAAATGTCATATGCTATCTGATACATTATTGGAGTGGAATATTTTTGCGGGCGAGTTGATTCATTGCAGATAAAAGGTAAACTGCGCGAATAAAACGGGACACTAGACGAAGGAACAAAAACCACAACCCGGGGGCAGTTTTTGTTCCTTCGTCTAGTGTCCTGTTTTATTCGCGCAGTTTACCTTTTATCTGATACATTATTCATCATGATGTTTGTTCTTTGCAGCTTTCTCATTCAATGCAGAGGAGGTGAAAAGTTGCCTTTTCGCAATCAGTCGCCGTGAGGAAGACGTTGGGATTACCATCGGTGCAGTAGTAACCGATATAGGACCAGGCAACACGGCCATCTGGCGACTCTGTGACATTCAAGTGACAAAATATGGGAAACCAAGTGTGCCATGCCCTCACCCTTGTGGTGGAGGAAGGCGGCTCTACTTCTTGGCTGACTGTCCACATCTGCTTAAAAACCTGAGAGGCCACCTGGTACGAGGGCAGCAGATAACTTTGGACATATCCACAGTGAAAAAGCATAACCTCCCCAGTAACAAGGCAAGCCTCACTCATTATATGCCATCTATGCTGTGATTTTACTGTTGTGAACACTTGCTCTGCACACGCTTGTGCAAACTTCAAAGTAGAGCAAGCCAAATTTGAAGCTGTTGACATGCATCTGGACTGCATATACTTGGGCGCATTTTTTGTTACTGTCCTTGCATTTGAATTTAACAGTGCTTATAACTTTGTTCATTTGCAAATTCGGATTACGTCTTTCAACTTGTATTAGTACCACTCACCGCGTTTATTGAAATTAAAGCTTGTACAGCAATATAATGCTTATACGCCTCACAATAAAGCAAGCATTATTTTTTAGTAAGCGGTGGTATAATATTAGTAAACAATAATAATAATGTAATATCGGGCTCAGTGTGAGCTGCAGTACACAAGATATGTTGGATTACAGTTACGAACTGCAAGCCCACTGGAATGTTGTGCAATTAGCGACTGCTGAAAATAGGACTTTGAATGTTTGTACATGTTTGGTGCTCTCTACAAAGGCACATAATTTTGCTGCGAAGAGAAATCTGTTGCTTCACTCGGAATGTTGTGAGGCATGTTTTGCTGAAAGTATATTTGATACATGGCAGTGCATATTCTTCACCCGAGAAAGAGAGAAGCTTTTAATTAGAAATTTTGGTAGCAATTAAAATAAAATGATGAAAAAAAGAAAAGTAATGAAGAAAGAAGGAGAGTGAGAATGACAGAGGGCCAAGTTGGCTTGGGGTTTAGCAGGCTGTCTCGCTAATGTCACACAGAATGTGGAACCATCGGCCAGCGGCAGTCTTGCAATTTAAATGGTACAGTGCTGACATAGATGAAAAATCACGAAGACAAGGTGTTGGCAGGCCCAATAGAGGCTTTACAAAAGTTAGCGCCATCTAGTGAAAGAGACAGAAACTGTGCGCGGCGGCCATGTTTTGTTCAGTCCGCCCGCTCCTCCCATCGAGTACGCTGTCAACGTGCGCCTTCGTGGAACCCGTGCTTGCATCGCAAAGTGCACTGGAATGATCACAAGCGATTGTTTCATTTTTTAACATCACAGCAGTCGCTGCTAGCACCAAGCTCTATTCGGAATGAGGCTAGCATGTTGCTGTGTACCCTTCTGCAGCAAGCGCACCGTCGTAGATGCGCACGGAAACAAGGTACACGTGTTTATGCGACCGCTCGTTTGCAATCCTAATCGGTTTTACAAGTGTCACTTGCTTCACGTAAAACATTACTGCACGTCCCTCTGACTGAGAGAACGTGCTATCACGGACTCTCAGAACGTGCTATCACCTAAAACAGCAAGGTTTTTTTGCGTGCTATGGAGCCTTGTTAACTTGAAGGATAAGCTTATGCTTCGATGGAGGACACGGGAGAAGGAGCAATGCATGTATACCGAACGCTATAGTTCAAATGCGTTCTTTAAAACCTTTTGTACGTAGGTTGCATTTACTATTGTGTATTTGATTTAAGACAAGGGCATGATTACAGAAGCTACTTTTCACAGTCGTATGAAATTGTATTGCTTGGTGCAGAGGGCAATACGGCTGTCTAGTGCGCCCGAGGTGCGTGTTTCACGCTGCAAAAGCGGCTGCCAAACCCGCTGCGTCTAGTAAAGCATTAGATGACATCCCACTAGTGTGTTGTAATATGCTCACGTCCAGCCCGTTTCGAAAGATGTTATCACGTGATAATGCATGCGAAGTCCGGTCCGCGTCCAGAGCGCGCAGCTCAGGTTTGCATTCTGTGCTTTCATACCTGCCAGTGCGGCCGATAAAATAACGAAGTTTGCTTTTCAGTTTTGTGCGTTTTAACGAGTCGCCCGATGGTTCGCTAATTGACAGCCACCTGAAATTCAGTTGCATTTGTAAATATGCCGATTTCTTGTTTATTTCCTCTATCAGATAGCAGACATTTGAAGCCTTAACCTCATATGAAAGTGCTGTCATGGGAAGCTTCGAGGAACTCGGCTGAAAAAAAAAGAAATTTGAAAAGTCAACTCACATTACTGCGAAGTGTCAGTGCTTGGTGCAACTGTCTGTGTTCATAAAGTCAGATTTATATTATATAATACTGTTATAAAACATTAGGGGGACACTTAAGCTCTGCCGTTAAGGGTATGAAGCGATAGCGTCTCTCTCTCTCACACACACATTTCCTTTCTTCTTTTTTTGAATTTTTAGCTTTTATTTATTTTATATTTCGATTATTTGTTTCTTTATTTTATTTAATGTTTTATATTTTATACACCCTTATTCAGGGTCAGCAACAATCACCTTTCCATTCTGAGCAATTTGACACCTTTGAACACATTCAATTATTTCAGTATAATCAATTACGCATTTTAAATTTTCTTCATTAGCATCACCAAGTACTGGTTTTTCCTTCTGAGCATTTTGTCACCTTTAAACCCTCAATTTCCATTTTTTAATTGTTTTGATGCTTTATTTCATCAATTGGTTCATTAATTACAAATATTTTATTATTTCATCATCGCCTATTGCACACCAATCATCTTCACTCACTGGAAGCAGAAATTACCATGACACATTTTTCTTTTTTTTTTACGCAGCTCCCAATTATTTCCGAGACCCGCGCCAATAACTGCGTCGACGGCATAGGAGGAAAGTGATAAGCGCCATTCCGACTTACGTCAAATTACGCACGATTCTTTCATCTCAAAACATATTGCATCCTCGCTCATTTCACCAACAAGTATCCCACTGGTAGCAGTGGGATGAGCGACGGTGATGCGCAAACCAAGCAATCTCGCGATCGTCTCTCATAGTCGTTAAAGTAAATAGCAAAGGAACACAGACAAAAACAATCTGTACGTTACAAAACTCTAGATACTGTACCTGGATACGGATGACGCTGCGCGGATCGACGAGGGGCCCATGCACAACTCGTAGAGCAGTTTGTAACCGCTACGCCTCGGCTGTCAAAATACGCTTCTTGGCTTTGCTAACAGACACCGCCAGGGACAGAAGAGAGATCCAAGCACAGCACACTAGGATACAACATGAAGAGCGCGGACAGAACGGCGGGTGCTGACGGACGGACACGAAGCGAACCAAAGCGAACGGATGGAGCGAACAAAATATGGCTGCCAGCGCCAGATCAGCGTGCCGCTCATGGTTGCCAGACTTACTTTTGTAAACCCACTATTGGCATTGCGTACTGCTAGTGGGATAGCCCCTTAGCAAGTAGCTTCAGAAACTTTTTCTATTCTTCTAACTTAAGGGCAAATGTTTTCTCTGTGCTGTGGATGTTTGCTTTTGTTTTGTAGCAAAATTTTTGTACTGCATGCGTACTCAAACTAGTAGCCTTTTGTTTTTACAACAAGTAAAGAGAGCAGATGAGCAGAATAATTTAAGAAACGTTTATTCAGTAAAGCAGCATGGGGGCAAGCATGCATAATTAATGAGTGGCTTGCACTACGAAGATGTTCTACGGTTCTTGCAGGTCTCCCTGGAGTACGTCAAGCAGGCTTGTGAAATTGATTCCAGGCACAAGCTCAAGCCCATGCTTCACTTGAAGTTGAGAGACCTGGATCCAAATCATTTCGAAAAAGTGAATGTGGCATCCGCACATGCTCTTTTGCATCACGCCACTGCTGCGGGCCTGCGGTACTTGGTGCAGAATGACCACTTGGCCAAGGAGGCCCTCACAACTGCATTGTTTATTGAGCAGGTGTTCCGGTGGTTCACTATAATGAGCTCGTGTTCAAGAAAAACAACTGAGTGAAATCTGCCTTCAGAAAGCAGATGAGGCAAAGGCCTTCTCGCAGAGTTTATTAGCATGTTTAGTGACCTGCAGATCACAGACAAGCTGGGTAAGGGGTGTTGGAAACCACTGCAAACAGGAATTGTACTGTCAACATTGTGTGCTCTGCAGCTCATAGAGTATTATATTGTTAAAAATAACTTCAGGTTTCTCATGCTGAGCAGGAATAGCCAAGATGCCCTCGAAAACCTGCTTAGTACTGTTCGACTGAAGTCTCCCATTCCACGGTCAAGAGAGTTTAAGTCAACGTTTAGGATAATTGTGCTTGCACAATTTTCGCAGCCTTCTCGGCACAGTTCATATTCTGCTGATGCCTCACAGGATCTTCTGACCTTCTTAGGAAACCGACAAGAGTTGACAAAGCACTCTGTAGATGATATTGTGAACAGAAGTCTAGATGGAGTTATAGAGCTCTGCAAAGAGGAAGAAGACAGCCTTTAGTATTTTGCTGGTTATGTTGCATATGCTGTCGTCCACAAATACAAGCTATGTCAGCAATTCCATGCCAGCATCATTGATAAGAACAAGGAAGTGCCTGAGCTGGTGGCCTTAATATGTTATACCAGACAAGGGCGAAATCCACTTAAGGTTCCTTCAGAGTCTCTTGTGAAACTGCTGCACTCATGTGAGCAGCTCTTCCGTGCCAATGGGGCGTTTTTGTTGGAGTCGAAGTGCAGTATTGAGACTCTGAAAAAGGCAGCAGAGTCCAAATTTCAATCCTTCGCCAATATCCCTTCATGCCACAATGTGGCATCAAAGGCTATATGCCATTGTTTCCTCTGTAGACTGAGATTTTCCATAAGAGAAAGAAATGCACAACTTTTGCTGAAACTGCGTCAGCCAGGAAAGTTTGGCTCGAAAAGTGTTGGGATGCGCATTTTAAGCCAAAATATAAGCTGATCAGTGAATACAATCCTCGTAAATGAAATACTGCCAGAGGCTAGTGAGAAACTGCTGTAACTTGGCTACTGCCTTCCTGCCTAATACGGGTGAAAAAAAAAGTGCATGCACACATGTCCTCAAGATGGTATAGTAAGGGGATTTAAGTCTCAGTGATGCATCGGCAATGAGGGACACAAAAGTGGATTACTCCACATTTACTGAGGCAGCCTGAAGTTCTACAAAAGCTCTCGACATCCATCACACAGCTGATGGGCGTTTTTATATTTTGCATTGATTGGAATAACCTGTCTTTCTACACCATGTATTATCCCAAATAAAGAAGTCAACGGAAAACTAGTGTCTACCCCTGTATGATGTTATGGCCTTTAATGACTAACAGTGTTTCTTCACAGGGCCTGCATGTCCCTCTGAGTGTTCAGCGTTGCAGTGAAGTGTACAGCGATTGTCAAGTCTCTTTAGCCTCTCTGCTTATTCTGCTGCCATTTCTAGCATTCTGCAGTAATGGTGTTCTGTAGTGTACCTGTATACAGGAACACTGGTCGGCTGTATACAATAAAGTTCTAAATGCAAGCTGTTTGTAAAGTGCTTTTCTAATCCCTGTCTCCTACACAGAAGTAGGTTGCTAGCCTATGTCTGCATGCTAACTAGATTTAACTAGATTTGTCTACGTTGGTTAACTATTCTACTTATCAAAAAGCCCTGAAGGACCCTCTGATAACGATCTTGTGGGGGGGGGGGGGGGAACAGAAATGAAGATGAATATTAGAAAGCAAATTGGAATACTACAATCGTAGCATTTTGCATTACAGTGAATGCAGGCGTTAGAAGACGACTAATTCATATATCCGAACTGAATGACGCTTAGAAAAAACACGGGACTGGATAAGGGCAGTTCGAACGATCGCAGCGTGAGAAGTTTTCAGTAGACGAATGGAAGTCATATATGGTGGTATAGGTAATATATTGCAAGATAGTGGAGCGCGAGAAAGTCTGCGACCTATGCTATTGGTTCAGTTCACCTGTCTGTCAAATGCATTGCTTTAGACTGCCTGCCTTTGCATTGCGTGCAGCGGGGTTTCGTTGCAAGCATCGTATAATATTGCAGACAGAAACCTACGGTATCGTGCATTTTAATGATTTTCGGCCAGGGGATGCAAAACGTGCTTTGTTTTCACGTAAAAATTGCGTAGTATTGTCATACTGAGCATATTTGCATCATTAATGTCACAGCTACGAGCTACAGCAACCGCGCTTCGCGATCTCTGACAGATCATGCTGTGCCATCATGTTATGCTAATCAGATGAGTTTTCCATGTTATGTTTTCCAGCAAAAGTACTATGGGCTTAGAATCGATGTCTGCGCCTTTATACAGCGTAAGGAAAAGGGATGCCTGTAATAGAGCGTGATTTACATGCCAATAAAAAAAAAAGGCGCACTGCTTGACATCGTCTGCCCCGCCGTGATCACAGCCCCTGTACGCCCAAGGAGCGGCTTTCCCGCAGAGTCCCCCCCTGTAGACACAAAGAGCGGCTTTCCCGTAGAGCTTGGAACGAAATGGCGGACCTACGCGCAACTCTGCTCCCTGCAGGAGCATATACAGGAACACTAGTGCACCGCATTTTGTTTCATCTCATGCTGTACAGCAAACATCTTCAGCATCTCGCGCTATGCTACAAACATCGTCGTCTTCACCGTCGTGCCCAGGCAAGACAGCATTATGCTATCGCCGCGGTCAATCACGCCTCCTGTAAAACTGCAAAGCACCCTCGCGCTGAGCAGTGAACATCACCGTCTTTACCAAGTTGCAACTGCAAGACCCTTTCTCGCTGTACTTTGAGCATTGTAGTCTTCATGCAGTTCCCTGGACACCGCTAATGTATTGCCCTTAGTTGAATACACCATACACATATATACACCCTCTCGCAGAAGACCGAGATCGCAGTTGTGCTAAACAGGCGGCCGAGACCATCGAACGATGAGAAGCCAGACTGGACCGTTGCCGAGAAGCTTACCACGCGCAGAAGCGAGACAAGTTCAAAACGGCAGCTGCGACTGCATCTGCGGTCGATGGCTAACGCTCGTGAAACTTCGATCAAGGACAGTTGAACCTCTACCAAGTTTTTTTGTTTCAAATATGTACGAGGTAGTTACAGAGAGCAGAACAAGTACAGGGTCGTCCAATTTTAGGATGAACACGTGAGCATATGGCCGCGCTCTTCGGAGCAACCTGTAGCGTGATGCCCTTCACACGTTCAGATGCTTTAACGGCACTCACTCCACTCCTACTCTGAAAACACCCGCTGAGCTAGGTCACGTGGTATACGAGGGGATTAGGGAGTTCAACTGGATGTACGTATGTCGGTTCGAATGCCTTTCCTTAACTAGACTACTAGATATTTGCCAATCAGGCTGCCAAATGGTATAATTACACCCGGAAGGCTGCCCGAACGATTGCGTAACAAATGTGTACCAAAGAGGGGGAGTCTAGATCCAGATGGAGGTACGTTAGTGAGCCGTTTCGAGAGAATGGTGCGCAGATGTGGCAAGGGGGGAAGTTCCTGCCACAGTAGTACCTGAAGCACTGCTTTGGTGGCTCGACAGCGGCTGGCATCGCAGCTGTGACGCAAACGAGCCACAACGATTGTGGAAAGAGCAGCGAGGCATGACGTAATATCCGGTTTTAGTTACTACACATTGCAACACGTCTTTATATGCGGTCTTGCTTGTTATATCTGGTTTTTAGCTACGAAATACTACAATTCTGCGTTATATCTGCTCTGATTCCTTATATCCGATTTTCAGTTGCGACTTACTGAGACACTTCATTATATCCGATGTTCATTAGCTCTCGTTTAGTATACTGCACTCTCATCCACTTTATACCTATAAGTACCACAACGAATTTTTTTATTGATGACGTTCCACTACCTGACTTTTGGTGTCACAACACCCGGCGAAATGCTCTGTGTTGCATGAGACATACAGAGCGTTCGCCTTCAAAAAAAAAATCTTGAAAAGAGCTCGGAGTGGCACAAGTGGTTCAAAAGTAGCAGAACATCACTGAAAGACGACGGAAGACCTGAACATAAAAAAAAAGATCCGGGCGACACTCAGGCTTCGCTTTAGGAGTGAACATGAAGCGCGTTTGTATTCCGCGAATACTTTTATATTTTTCCTTTAGGTTCATTTTGGGAAACTGAAGATGCAGTATCTCACTTAACAGGGGCAATCTACACTTCTTAGAGGTGCATATGCCGTAGGCTAGAATCCTTATCGCAAACTAACTGCCAACGTGACTAGATGATTGATGCTGAATGAGAAGCGAAATAGTGCGACACCACACTGAACGATAGGCAAAGTACGGTTGCGCCATAGTTTTGATTCGAATTCACATGCATGTTTTCTCCGAAAGCCGTTTTTTTTTTTCAATTTTTGTTACAGGGATGGCGACGCCTTTTTGTCTTAATGAACTGTATGCGCTTCGCGTAAAATGCCCAGATCTTCCAAGAACATATGATGCATCGTTGGGTACGTATCTATGTTAGACGTAGTGAGGTGAATGTGTGGCACGTGGGAAAAATGTGTCTGTACTGTCCTGGTAGGCGTACCATACCTATGCTCTGATTGAGAAGAGGCCATGATGTCTCAAGTATATCCAGTTTCCTTTTCAAAGAAATATAAATTCGATGTCGTCAACACTTCAAAGCCGCCTAGGTCAGTCACTTGCTTTATAATCTTCCCGAAAATTATCTTGTATAAGTGTACGTGTGCAGGGTTTCTTTTAAACGAACCTTTTTTTAGATGAACGAGGACAGTCGTGGGCAAAATAAAACTTGTTCAACATTGATGCTGCAGCTCGTGATCAGCACACAGCAATGTCACATTTTGTGGGTCCGCTCATATTTCATTGTGAGACATTCACGTTCTCACATTTCTATGTAAGAAATTTGTACTTGTCTATAGAGGCCAATAAAGGTACGCTTCAAGTTATAACGGATGATTAAAAAAGATCTATTGCTTCGTAAAACCCTAACAGGGACATTTATATTTCAAACCAAGCCAAAAATCTAAATTTATGAATCAATCCCCAAAATGTAAATTTCTGAATCAAAATAAACGGGGCACTGGATCATACAACACCAGAATGAAGTTTGGCTTAGCTTGGTTTATAGCGTTTAACGCCCCAAAGCAACTCACACTACGAGAGAGGCCGTAGTGAAGGCCTCCGGAAATTTCGATCACCTGCGGTTCTTTAACGTGCACAGACATCGCACAGCATACAAACGCCTTGCATTTCGTCCTCATCGAAAAGCGGCCGCCACGGCCGGGATTCGATCTTGCATTCTAGGACACAGCGGTCGAGTGCCCTAACCACTGTACCAACCGCAGCGGGTTCTATAACAAGGATAGACAAACGCGTACGGTCTATGGCCACGGCGAAGCATTCAAACTATCATGCCGCGTTCCATAACGGAAATAGGAATGTTTGTTGTGTTTAAGTGCAAGGGCGAAATAAGCATTACTAGCCTATGTCACTAGCCCATTACTAGCCCATATATTATCAAATATTCATTGCTTTTCGGTGTGTAATGAGTAGCAGCAAGACTTTGATAGAAAAAAAATGTAGTCCGTACTGTTCTATGCGCAACAACATCTTACCTTTGTCGTTGTATTTTCGCCGGTAAATATATGTGTGAATTTGGGTTTTCACCAAAATTTGGGAGTTCTTTCACTTTTTTAAAAACTCCGGCGAAAAACGCGCGAAAGCCTTTTTGTACACCCATTGCACGAAAATCACGGCGCTTTTCAACTGCTCTTGGCTGGAATGCACTGGGCATAACGCATCTGACAAATAGTGCAGCAGCTTCCCGTCTAATACCGCTGTCACACGGGCATTTCGAAGGCCCTCGAACCAACTTCCTATCGACTCGAAGGCCTTCGAAAGCTGCCATACGGGCGTTTTCAATGGCCAGTGAGTCGATTGTCTATCGAGTCAACGGAACAGCTCAGAACTCTATCGAGATCTCTAAGGCCTTCGAAAGTCGCGCAAGGTTGCTAGCGTTGACCAGAGGAGCGTCACGCACACACGCACACAGCGCGTTTACGATAAAAAACGTGAACAAGCGTTATTATTTTTTATCTTTAATTTACGCGGTAAAATATTAATACCCGTAATAATTTTAAAATAGTATCGCTATTTTTTTAGGCGTATTATTTATGTACTCTTCTCTACTACTGCATGCGATGCCGAGAACAAAAAACAATGAAAAGCACAGTCGTATGAACGCCAACGCGTTAAAAAAAAAAAAAAAACAGTTGTCCTTGAATAACAACTAAACACCTGCAGTTACTAAAAAATGGTAACAGTTATATTTTATTTTGCATTTATACAGAGATTTTAGTTCTTTAAGCAAAATCGAAAGCAACGATAGTAGTGCCATAAAAGTTTGGTGCCAAACACCAGAACTATTTCAATAGCCTTCGCGTTTTGCCGTGTAGCAGCGGCACAACTCCTTCGAGTTCGATCGCGATTGAAAATCTCGAAGGCTATCACAACTCAATCGCCTTTGAAAATGACCGTGTGACTGGGGTATAAGTGGCAAGCATATTTTGTTTTAGAGGATGCTGCCCTGATTCCTTCAAGACATGATCTTTGTTTGACGGTCACACTGCCAGCGTCAAGAAAGCTGCGAAGAGACTTCTTTTTTAAATGAAATATCTAAGCAGGAGCGGGCAACTCTAGCCTGGAGACCTCAGGAATACGGAAGCAGCAGAGGCCTTTCGCGCTGTATACGGATGCGCGCGCCTATTATGCGGCATGCCTTCTAAAACAGTAAGGCCTCATCAGTACAATAATATCGAGCTGCCACCAGGCCACTAGCACGGTGGTTGTTGCCTAAAGCTTCCCTCTTCATGTCTCGTGTTACAATGTATGCACCGGGGAAGCCCTGAACCTGCTCGCCCAGATGTTCTTGATTTAACGCGGTGGTGTTAACGACCCCCTTTTCCAGAAAATCCCGCGTTGATACCGAAAAATCCCGGGCATAGCTTTGGCAGATAGTAGCTGACAGCTGCCACGGCCGGACACTGTAGTGTCCTAGGTTTACACTACGTCACGTAACCACATGACATGACCGATTTTGTAGAAGGTGTCAACTCTGGTCTCTCAATGCAGATAAAACAGTGACAAGAATCAAACTCTCCCGGACCGCTGGCGCCCACTGCGATGACTATACGCGTTTTCACCAAGTTGAAGGACTCCGGAAAGCCCATTATATGGTAGTACGGGATTAGCAATGCGCAAGTTGGCATTTATCGTCGTATAGACCATTGCATCGGGCGAGGGGGTTGACGAAGTTCCTCCTCTCTGGACAGTCGGAAACCGGTTTCGCTGGAGCTTCCACAGTGGTTGGGCAGGGTGCACACGACTGTCCAGTGAACAATATGGCAGTGCCCAGAGAGCCCAAAATGCAAAGGTCTGTAAGGCGACAATATACTGTTATGTACCTTGTTGTACATAAAAAGTAGGATGACCAAGGAAAAACGTGAGGGGGGGAGACGACAATCAAACGGACACTGTTTACGCTATTGCTCCCGGTTACGCTGCGTAATTTGTGTGTGCTTCATGCAATACAGATATTTTAGACGAACCTGCGATGCTACGGATACCTGTGTGCGCGAAGGTATACATGTTTTCTGTCAGTGACGGACAAACTGTCACCTCATAATAAATATGCAATCGAGCGGTATATAGGCGCAGACAACGATTGATCAAGATTTCAAGGGCTAGTTTAAAAGCGAGACGACGGCTGTTGTTGCCCCCCAACGCACGTCTTTCTCTCCCTCTTCTTTTTCCTTTCTTCTCTATTTTCTCTTCTGTCTGCACGAGGCAGCGGAAATGGCTCAGCTACAGAGCCAGTAGCAGGCTCGTGCATTTTCCTTTCCTTCTTCCTTGGTAGGCCGTCATTGCACCCCCCCCCCCTCCCCCACTTAGTTTTGAACGACGGCTGTTACGGCGCGCGTCTTTCTCTCCCTCTTCGTTTTCTTTCTTCTCTACTTTCTCTCTTCTGTCCACACGAGGCAGCGGAGGTGGCTCAGCTACATAGCCAGTAGCAGGCATGTGCATTTTCTTTTCCTTTTTCCTATAGCCACAACAACAACACTAGCGTCTTGCGTTGTTTTGTTTCGCCGGCAGTGCGATGCGAGTGTGACGGGAAACCAATTGCGGGTGTTGACTGTTTTCGGGGAGTAATAATCAGATCTCAGAAAAATTCCGAAAAGTGAGTTGTGTCCTTATATTTTATTTGCTGAGGCAGCATTCCTGCCTGCTAGCAGTAACGGCGTACTGCGTCGGTCACCTAGGGGTTTCTCACCCGGTATTAGCTCTGCGTCTCAGCCTCCATGCGCCGTTTCGAAAAAGGGAAACAAAGGGAATTCTCGCCGGCTCACGGTAGCAGCGGGTCTGATAGTAGGCGGTCCCGCGCTCCCAGTTTTCCTCGAAGTACGAAACAGCCTGTACCTCCAATTGCAAGTCATGAAATAAAGACGTTTAACACTTCCGACCCTGCGCCAGTGTCTCAGTACTGAGCCGCCTTGCTGAGCCGCCATGCAGTGTAGAACGTTCGGTTTTATATTGCAGCATATACACCCTAAGAAAACCTTAGACAGGTTTAAGCATGGTTAAATCAATTGTCGTGCGAAAACGGTACGCCGCTGCCGTTAAAAAGCGCATTTAACACGCTTTAGATTATGTCAACATCCAGCCTTGCAGGCTGCTCTTTCGGTGTTCAGGAAGCTCGTACGATCTCCTGCGTCCTTCGCTTTCGCTTGCGTACTTGCCGCTTGTTCAGATCTTCAGGATTCAAGTACTCCGCTTCTCAAGCTCTTGGCCCAGCCATAGTCTTTAATGCAAGGCTCACTGAAACTCACAGGACACAACGCGTACGACAAACACCTTACCCGCTAATCGCCGTGAAGACACACATATCATGCTCAAATCCTTCATGACAGTGGGTCTTCATTTGACAGCCACACTGTCGGCAGCCGGGAGTGTACGAAGGGACTCATTTTTTGTCATTAATAATGAAACAGGAATGGGCTACGTGAGCTTAAAAAGCTCTGGAACACGGAAACAGCGCAGGTCTTTCGTGCTTTACGGCTGGGCGCGCGCATTCCAGATGGTATGCCTTCCAAAACAGAAATGACTCACCGGTGATATATCGAGCTGTCATCGCTACACAAACATGGCAATGCCTTAAACTTCCCTCTGTATGCTCAGTATTGCACTATATGCACCAGATAATAGCCTCGCCTGCTCAGCGGGACCATCTGTTTTGGTTCGGCATATATGCTACCATATGAAACAAAACTATCCAAACTGTGTGAATTCCAAGGATAAAATAGAGTGCCAATTAGCCTCAAGCTGCTATTAGCTTTGTTTTTCTCGCAGCGATAAGATGTTAACTGCTCGTTAGCAATGCATAGCTAAGTGTTAAACGCAAAAATATGTATAAAATATACGAAGTGTGTGCCTCGGCTGCTGTTTTAGAGGATATAGTGAAGTGTACGCACGGATGAAAAAAAGTTATTTGATTTGCCGGCTGTATTGAAATAACACATTTTTTTTAGTTTGTAGTGTGCTGCTTCCGCAAATACTTTTACGTTTACTCTTTTACTCTCCGCCCAGCTTTCTTAAACATATATTTCAATTTTTATTCAAGTGTAGAATATTTGAAGAGACGGTTATGAAAATATTGAAAGAAATCGTCCAGTCTTTCGATGAGCGCCAAAATCTTTCTTTTTTATTGAAGGAAATAATCCAGCCTTCCAATGCACGACATAATTTTCACTTTATTTATTTATTTATTTATTTATTTATTTATTTATTTATTTATTTATTTATTTATTTATTTATTTATTTATTTATTTATTTATTTATTTATTTATTTATTTATTTATTTATTTATTTATTTATTTATTTATTTATGAAATACTGCGGACATTTCGCATGTCCAAGCAGGAGAGGGAGGGTACATAAGTGACAATATATCAGACATCAGCAAGCGCGAAAAGGCCAGCAAGAGCAAGCAGTTATACAATCTATGCATTAATTTCGAATAACACAGCAAGTACATGGTGCAATGAGACAAAATAAGAAAATGCACAGCACCAAACAGCTACAGTACATCAATCAAGGAAGGTGAAAGAAATCAGAACTTGGGGGTAGAACATTCCATTCAAACACTGTTCGTGGAAAAAAAGAGTATTTATATGTGTCGGTGCGCGAAAAAATGGGTGCTAGACAGAAGCTGTGCTTATGGCGTGAGGGTCGCGTGGAATCTTTGGCGATATAGTTTTCGGGTCGGATACCTAGTCGAGAGAAATATAGTGACTGCAAGAATCTGAGACGTGCTTTCTTTCTTCTATCTACCAGTGGTTCCAATTCTGCAAGCTGCAACATAGCGGACGGAGAGTCGAGGCGCCTATACCGATTGAAGATAAAGCGAGCCGCAAGGCGTTGTATTTTTTCGAGTTCTTGGACGTCGTCTGTTGTATAGGGGTCCCATGCGATGCAAGCATATTCGAGGCTCGGCCTTACTATAGATTTGTATGTTTTCAACCTCAATGCACTAGTACAGCTGGCCATACGAGACTTGAGAAAACAAAGCTTCCTACGGGCGGAGGAACATATATTGTCTATGTGATTTGTCCATTTCATGCAGGAGGATATTGTGACACCTAGATACTTATACTCATTTACCTCTTTGATTGCATTATTATTGATATGGTATCCAAACTTTAATTGGTTAATGCTTTTACTCACATGGATGGCAACAGTTTTATCGAAGTTGATAACCATTTCCCATTTGTCGCACCAATTTGCTAACAGCTGTAGGTTAGAGTTCAAAACGAACTGATCATCAACTGATTTGATTGATTTAAAAAGAATACAGTCATCAGTAAAGAACTTAACGCACACAGACGGTTCTAGAGCTTTAACTAGATCATTTATATAAATATTGAACAGTACTGGGCCCAAGACCGATCCCTGAGGCACACCTGAGTAGACCTCTAAGAAGCGAGAATTCGACCTATCGATGTCAACAAATTGCTTCCGGTTTGCTAAGTATGATGTAATCCAGTTATTTATTTGGGGCGAGACGCCTATCGTTTTCATTTTAGTTATCAGCTTATTATGGGGAACTCTATCGAAGGCCTTAGAATAGTCTAAAAAATCATGTCCACCTGACCCGCACTATCAAGTACTTTAGCAAGTTCATCTACAGTGACCACCAGTTGGGTTGTAGTTGAAACTCCTCGTCGGAAGCCATGTTGAGCATTAGTTAGAATCCCTGATTGCTCTAAGAAGTTGTTCAGGTAGGCCGCAAGTACGTGTTCGAATAATTTGCAGCAAGAAGAAATTAATGAAATTGGGCGGTAATTACTGACTTCAATTCGGCTACCACTTTTAAAAATCGGAACCACACGGGATATTTTCCATTCATTTGGCACAATACCAGATTCAAGAGACTTGTTAAATATTATTACTAAGAACTGCGCTATTATTTGAGCGTAAGTTTTGAGGAAAGCAGTAGGAATGTTATCGGGACCGGCTGATTTCTTCGGGTCTAAGCGCAATAGCAGTTCTAGGATTCCTTGCCTGCTAATAGTTATTGCCGTGTGACAGTCAGTGGGGGATCGGTGGTCGAACGCCTCATTAGGTATAGTATATAGGCTTTGGAAATACGTATTGAAAGCATCTGCGATCTGCTTTTTGTCTGTAACAGGGGAGTCATTTACTACTATTTTGTCAAATTTTCGATCTGCTTTGTTCGAGAGAAACTGTCAAAAGTTATTGGGACGTTCGGTAACAAAACGGGTAAGTGTCTGGTTAAAGTAGCGCTCTCTAGATGCACGTAATTTTGCTGAAAGTGTAGCTTTTAGGCTGGTAATGATGGAAGTGGTGGGCTGCTTTTTTTTTTCTGCAACGTTTAAGTTTACATTTGATGTGGATTATTTCTCTTGTTATCCACGGGTTCATTCTGCTTACCCTCTTTTTCTTGTCTGGAAAGAAGTTGTGAAGGCAACATTGGCATAGAGACTTAAACTTTGCCCAAAGTGTGTTAACATCCCCGGTGTCAAATGACTGTAGCGAGTCTTCTAAATAGGAAACAATACTTGGATGATCCGCTAAGGCAAAATTAAATTCTGTCCTTGCATCGACTAGTTAACATTCCATAAAATATCAAAGGGAAATGTTTTTTGAACATAGCAAAAGCGTTAATAGCAAACAACTACGAGCTTCCTGTGACAAGGTCTGCGCATCTACTGATAGCGTAGCCACGCACACTCTCATAACTGTCTAACTGAGTGGGCCTGGTAAAATAAATTACCTTGACGACATTCTGGTCTTCAAAACCTTTGGCCGACAACTTTAGACCATTTACTTGGCCATCTAGCACTTTCGCACTTTCTCGAGGGCCGCCCCTTTCATGACCTCACTGATCACAAACCCTGACGTCCACGCTAGGGTCTAGTAGCATCTCCTATGTTTCCCGCGAAATGAGGCAGCTTGCCTACATTGCTGAATACACCAGCGACATTCTTCATGTCAGTGGAGGTTTAACGCAGTTGCCGACGCACTTTCTCGCGCCTTAATCCATGCAATGGAGCTCGGCCAACCAGTCAGCGACTTCAAGGCCATGGCTGCCCAGATTACCAACGACGAGTAGTAATAGTATTAATAGTAATTATTTGGCCATATTTTACAAATATGCCCCCGAGGTGAGGCTAAAGGAGGAAGGCAACGCAACCTCTTGACGAGGCCTACACCCCAGATTACACTTCGTGGCAACGGGTGACCAACAGACAAAAGCAAATTCACAGAAAACGTGCTTACAAAACGATACACTGATAATAACACAATAGTAGGTTCTAACTATCCACAAAAACGTTAGAAACTATGAACAAACGAACTAAGCAATCATTTGGCAATAAACAAACAGCACCTTCCACAATAAGCATATAAGAATAAAAACATGAGATGCACTGTGAAAGAAAATTTATATAGAAATATGAACAGTAGCAACACAACGGACGTAATACACTATTAGCTGAAATTTATACAAGAGGAAAAAGTATTTTCATTTTTTTCTTAAAGACAGAAACACTAGTACATCCTACTGCAATATCAATGAGAGATTCGTTAGTATTGCACAGGGTTGCAATTTGATTACTGATGCTTTGTTTACCATATTTGGTTCTAGGTCTTTCAGAGAATAAAGCTAGCTTACGTAAACCATATGTAATATTCCTAGGAAGATAGATATCGAGGACAGATATAAAATCCCGCTTGATTTTAAAGAAAGTATAAACCCCCAAACTGAAATTGCAGGAATGAAACAAATTTCGAACATGAAAGTTTTCAAAAAGATTTGCTTCACCAGTTGCGGTTGTACACAATGTACGTAGGGCTCCTTTCTGAAGTAAAAATAAATTATGAGAATCTTTTTTATTGCGAGTACCCGATACTAGATTACAATACACAAGATGACAGTGAATAAGAGCAAAATGTATTTGTTTTCTAACCTGTTGTGGAAGCAGATGCCTAATAGGATATATCACACAAATAGCTCTGACCATTCTCATTCTCATGAAATTTTTTTGATCTGCCCACCCAAGATCAATGCGGAAATGCACAAGAAACCGACAGCTATGCAGTTGTTCGATTTTTATGTTATTCAAGTCCAATTTATTGAGATAAATTAGTGGCTTGTTTTTTCAATGGAAAAGTATTAATTTTGTTTTTTTAACGTTTAACAGAATTTCGTTTACAGAGAGCCTAATTATTAACTCGTCAAGCCAGGCTTTATATTGCTGCTCAAGTACTTGATTAGAACCGGAAAAGAAGGCATTTGTTTCATCTGTATACATCATAACATTAGGAGTGAATGGAATGTTGACGATGTCATTAATGTGCAAAATAAATAAAAGAGGCCCTAGAATTGAACCCTGACGGACACCAAGATGTATCTCATCAGACCTCGATTTTACCCCGTGTATCTGAGTATACTGGGTACGGGCAGTTTGGTAACTTTAAAAGTGCATTTGCTACGAATCCCGTAGGGTCTCTAGTTTGGGAAGTAGTATTGAGTGCTTCACGAATCAAATGCTTTGCAAAAATCTAAGGATACTCCAAGAAAAAACGCTTCTTTTAGAAATTATTAATTATTGAACCTTGCCTAAAAATGCTCTCTGGGTTGATTTAGCAGCTTGGAAGCTGTACTGTTGGCTACAGATTGCTCGTTTAACTTGCAAGAAGTTACTTATCCGCCTAAAGACTATAAGCTTGGCTACTTATATGAAAAGAGAGGCAATACCGAAATTGTACGATAATTATTCGGGTCATTTCGGGTGCCTCTTTTAAACTATATAGTAACACGCGGAACTTTTAATTTGCTGGGGAATACTCCAGTTAGCAGCATTGTATTACAGATATGCGTAAAGGGGCCAGCGATAATATTAACAGCACATTGATAGGATAAGCAACAACTTCGTCATCTCTAGGTGAGCACGTATTCCTAAGAGTATTAATGATATAAACGACTTCCTATATTGTAAAGGGGGGGGGGGGCAAAAATATAGAATCGGTACTGCGGGAGGGCAAGTATCAATCTTTAGTCCGAGTGTTGTGAGCGCTAACAGAAGCATGGTGCACTCCTGCCACTAAAAAGTGTTCATTAAGTTTATTTGCAAGTGACACTCCAGCATAATTCTCACCGTTAATATTCAGCTCAAAAGGAAAGTCCTTTTTTTTTTTTTTGGTCCCTAGGATGGCATTAACATCATGCCAAAGTAGTCTCGAATAACTTAGCATATACGAAAACCTATTTACAATAAATAAAGATTTAGTCTTCTTTAAATCTGAGTTTAATTAGTTTCGAAACGCCTTAAACGCAAATAAATCTTCCGGACATATCGTTTTCAAAAAGCAAGAGAATATTTTATTCTTTTGTTCAATTCGTTTCAGAAGCGCTCCTGTCATCCACTCCTTTCTAGCCTGGCCTTTCTATAGTTTTGGTTGGATGTAGACTTCCAGCAATTTTTAATAAATATTTCGTAGGCTTGGGACAAGTTCGTTTCGCGATATACATCAACCTAGTTAATTGTAGAAATAAAATGACAAAATTTGGCTATGCTCTTATTATCATAAAATCTCCTCGCGCATATGGGAGTATTGATTTTAATCTTCTCTGGTAAAAGTAAAAAGAACGGCAAATGATAGCTAATCACCAATAAAAAAACACCAGCTAGACTGCAATCGCGTGGAAAGTTAGTGAAACACAAATGAATTCATGTTTCTAAGTGCTGGGATATTCGACTAGGCAATTCAACAACACTGTCCCAACCATTAGACATCACTTAATTTAATTCGATTATGAGAGAGTTAGTTTCCAAAAAGTTAATATTGAAACACAATAATACGCCACTTATTCAGGTTTGCGAACTTCAAAAAGGAATCAATCCACCGAAGGAAGTTGTCTGAATCACCTTAAGGGGAGCGACACACAACCATTATGACGGTTCTACGCGAAACAATACACACAGTTTCAAAATCCTCATGTACAAGAGAATATTGTGACAAGATGTCAAATGACAAACGTTTTTGGACATATAAAGGCCCGCCACCGCCACGCTTTCCCTCTGGAAATACTGAAATAGGTTTGTATTCAGCAAAATTTACTACATCCGAATCTGAGCTAAATCATGTTACTGTGAAAGCGATAAGGTCAAAGTTAAAATCAAGTTCATGTAATTCGGTTTCTACGTCTACCGACTTTTTTTTAGGCTCTGACAGTTCAAATGATAGAGACAGCGTGTTGCCTGAATTGGTAGCGCCAGTTTTCAAGATGTTAGGGAATAACTCGGGAGTGAAATATGTCATGATTAAGGAGGTATGATGCTGAGCCTCGTAGCTCCATGCACTTAAGCAAACGTATCAATGTCCTCCTCGCCAGCGATTCTTATGGCTTGTGCCCCAGCTTGCTTCCGAGCGTAAATCTTTCCTTCCTTCGACCAGCCAGCCAGAGTAACTTCTTGTTGAAAGCAGTCAGGTTGTCACAAAATCAAATATAGTCTTCGCATTCTTTCCGCTTTGAAAACCAGTTTGGTTTTGCAGATCGATTGGTAAAACGAATCAAGACTGCAGGCACTCTGTCAGGTTCCGAAGGAAGGCGATATAACCCCTTAATGTTGCATGCTCCAAGTGAAGGTAAACCAAGCTTCATCGCAAGCTTGTTGACATTATCCAGCAAGTTCTATCCCTCTGTTACAAGCAGTCCATGAACTTCCATATTTTGGCGCCTACTGTGCTGGCTTAGTTCATTCATTTCCTGGCGTCGTTTCCCAATTTCCTTCCTGTCCTGATTTGTTTCAACGTCGTCTACTCTCTTTCTTAGGAGTTCGTTTTCCTTCACATGCCTGTTGGACGCTTCCAGCAACTTATAGTAGGTGTCAGGCATGTGTTCGACAGACAATTCAATGTTTGACACTGTTTCCTTCAAGGATGTCAGATTGTCAACTATTGCTGCGAAATTGGCTAATGTTCTACTAATCTCATCAAGCTGTTTGCGTAGTAGTAACGGCATGTCAGACATTTGAAAGCTTTTATTGATTCAACACTCTTTGTTTTAAAACTCCGTTCCTCAAACCCTGCGCATTTCCCTATATGAAAGATTTGACAGCAATCCGCACAGGTAAAAAAATCCTCAGCATCTTCAAATTCTTCACAACATGCCGAACAAGGGTTAAAATTTTCAGGCGGCATTTCAGCCACACAGTTCACTCAACAGGACACTACAATGTGAAGGCAGCAGTGGCAGCGATGGGCAGGGGCAGCAAGAAAAAAAAAAGAAAAAGAAGAAACTAACCTGCTAATTCAAAAGAGTTGTTTCAGAGCCCTTGAAAAGCACATGCTGCCGCCACCACTGCCCGATGTATATGCGATTGCTTCGTACACGCAGCAACTCTCTAGTGTCACAGACGTCTTGCACCCTGACTGCGACGTGTTCCTAGTTTGTGATACATCGACCGGCTGTCCTCGTCCCTACGTGCCTCGCCCATACTGCCGAACCGTCTTTATGGTCTCCATCCTTTGGCTCATCCTGGCATTCGTGCCACCCAGTGGCACGCCACATCTCGCTACTTCTGACCCAGCATCAACGTACGCATTCGTCGCTGGTCGCGCGCCTGCCTCTCAATTTTCTAATGGTTTCGACGTTTTGTCGCATTACAACTACAGAAAACATAATGACATGAGCAAGTATTATGGGGCCGGTTGCCATCGAAAGGAAATAGGTGCTAAGCAAGAACGGCATCTACAGCAATATTCTCTCTAATCAGAAGGGTCGAGGCTAACACAGTGCTGTGTTTAGTCGTAAACACTTTCGAATGACTTCATATAGCTTCCACTCTTCCAAATATAGCAAACTCTGATACAAAGTAATCGTGCCTGAACTTTTCTAAAGATGATAACGTTTGCGTTACAGCGCTCAACGTCGATTTGTATTTTCCATAATCTATTCATATTTTCTCCTGGTGTTTATGTCGTGTGACACTTATGTCATGTGACAGCGTTAAAGGCCCCGTTCTCTGAAATATCCGGCTTCGGCTTTGTCGGCTTAGGTGTTGTTTGCTAAATAACACGGGCAAGCCTTTTGTAGGTGGAATTTTGTCTCATGATGACATAGTCGTGCACTGATTAGTAGTCGGGTAATGTGATGTCCCGAGACTACGTGACACGGCCCACCTGGCAGGCGCTACCGGTGTGGGCTTCAGCTTAGCAATGGCAGGGGTGTACAAGAATGCCACTTTGCACGACCCATGGATCCTGAGATTGACACGCCCATGCAGGCGCATGCGTACATACGGCTTGGTTTAAGCGGTGCATTATATCGCGTGAAGTGTGCTTTCATATAATATCGTAGGTTACGGCTGTATGCTAATTACAATGTGTGGAACAATAGAGGCACAAATTAAAATTTTAGTTATATAGCTATAAGTAGCAAACTGCATGTACGCGAACGAGGCTTTAGTCAAAAGATTTCTTTGTTTGCCTCGTAGAAGCTTTAAGAGACGAAATATGTTGCAGGTTTGCCACCTGTAACCGCTCCCCGTTTATTAGCAAAGCAATAAGATTGCGCCAATCCATCAACTATCCATGTTCGTGCGAAACGCGACATGGAAGGGTATAGGAAGTTTCCTATATATGCAAAATTGTTCAGCCAATCCAGACGTCAGTTCCACTTCTTCCACAGTTGCTGAGGGAAAGTCCATTAGGACGTCGTGTTGTAATGACAACGCCATCCAGTAGAAAAAACAAACAAACGAAAAAAAAAACAATGCGTATCCAATAGGGTCTCCACCGACTCCAGGCGAAAACAGAGCAACTTCACTTCAAACAGCCACGGACCATTTTGCCATCGCCGCACACTCAAGCAATGCGTGCATACGGAGGAATTGTTCATTTCTCTTGTCCTCCAGGCTTCAGATGCGCTGAGTTATTTGAAAGCGAAATAATGACTTTCCTATCCCTTACACAGTCGCCACTGGACAGTTCGGCAACGCTGTACGCAGTGCGCCTTTCCTGAGTGCTAGCATGACCTTCTGGATTATGAGCACTCGGTGACAGGAGAAGGTTGGAGACGATGACGGGCGGGCGTTGTGTGCCGGCTGACAAAGATTGAAACAGAGGAAGAGGGAAAAAGAAGGAACGTCTCTTTAGAAGCGCTTAAGTGTGGGGTAAATTCCCAGCTCTGAAAGCTCTTAATAGGTGTGTATTCAATGCAAATTTCAATTATATTTTCCTCATCTCCTCATCATATTCAACAACTTTAGATCCGTGCAGTAATTCATTCCTGCTGAAGTAACTTTTGTAGTTTGCCACATTTAAGTTTTTTTTTTTCCAAGCAGCACGGAGCGTTTACGATGGGACAAACACAAATCACGGGTCATTTCCCTCTTCCCGCTAGAAAAGCGAGTTTTCAGTTTTGCATTATATCGTGTTATCCATTTTCTAAAAAGAGTTGTCATATTGAAACTCCATTTCAGTCATTTCGTTCAACGCGTGGGCGAGTGTTTTTCAGTAATTAGTATGACGTCATCACTGCGTTCACTAAAGGATTGTCGCTGGCGACGAACCAACTTTTGGTTTTAGTTTGCTGATCTCATTGTATTAATATCGTCCACTCGGTATTTTGGAAACGGCCTTTTTTCGTGTGTTCTTGAGAATGTGACTCTGAGGAAAGTGATATAATTAACTATGCATGCCGAAAAAAAGAACGGAATAGCTTTAAAAGCGGAATGAGAATGAAAGGAAAGAAAGAGGCAGGAAGGGTAAAGGGATTCTCATGATGTCAGGATACAGTCAAAGCCGAAGAGCTGAGTGATTACTATCAACCAGCCAAGGCAAGGCTACGTTGAATAGAATGACGGCCTGTGGGGCGAGTTGGTTCATGAGTTGGTCAGGCAAAGTGAAGCGATAGACCATTTGACAATCTTGGAGTGTGCAGATCGGTGCGAATGTAGCTCTTTTTCTTTTTTTTTTGCCCGAAGGGAGGACATCAAGCACAGTGTACCTTCTAAGATTTTGATGTTAATATCTAAACACTATAGGCTGTCATATTCTGGTAGTTGACGTGTAAAAAAAAAAAGCCCTTTTCCTTGTTCTCTGAAGGCAGATAGGATGTTTTCCACAAAGCTATGGTACGCCATTGTAGCATTGGTTTTAGTATAACAAGGAAGTCGTTATAAGAACTCGGTCGCCTTGAATTCGCGCTGCTTAAATCTTGTGTTCACATGGCCGAAGCTAGCTTCAATAATCAGACTGAAATGCTTTAAAGGGCTGGTTTGCCGTGTTTTGTGATTTGTGGTGTAGCTGAGACCCTCCTTCAAAAAATAAAAGGCAAGAAGAAGCCTAATAGCAAAATGGGAACTAGGCGACCGCATCTGGTCCCCTATATACACCGAGTGGCGCATAACCTGAAGAAGGTGGCAAGCCGTTATGAGGTTCCAGTTGTGTTTTCTGCACCCAAAAACCGGGGAGGGGGGGGGGGGGGGGGGGGGGGGGAGTGCTCAAAGATTGGGCAGGAGAAGAATCCCAAGTGCGACAAGAGGCATGGTAAGCTTTTTTTTTTCCTGCGCCATCGGCGTGATATTTGAAATCCCGCTAACATGTGGGAGATCTACACAGGCCAGACGAGTCGTTGCATCAATTACAGGGCACGGGAGCATGAAAAATCGCTTGAGAAAGGTGGGGGTCGAATTTGCCTCCCCGCTGTAGAGATTGCGGGTGTGAGCCAATGCTTAGCAGTATCAGGATTCTGGGCAGAAGTCGCGATCACGTGTTACGAGAAATTCTTGAAGCCTTTTTGATTATAAAGAAGAGGGGCATTCGTATTAGTAGTAATTCTGTGGCTGTTCCAGAAATTAAATTGGCTATCTTGAAATGTTTTTATGAAGGTCTGCATCGCTATGCATTATTTTTATTCAGTGTCTGATGACATGTCTTGGTGGTGCTGGTGTAATGACCTTTTTTGTTAGTTGCCTTTGTTTTTATTATTTTACCTTGTCTTCGCTTTGTTTTTAGGTTTTAGCTGCTATCGCTTCGCATTCGTAACACTGATTTTGCTATGATTGTATGACTTTGCTACTGCTAAGATTCGTTTGGTTTTTTGTTTTTTATTACCTTCGTTTGAAGTGCTTAGTCATGTGTGTTTTGTCATGTAACTTTCTGCTTGCTGTTACCGGCACGGTTGAGAGCTATTAAGCGTTGTACCCATGCGTGGTCGAGGAGTTTAAATATGCCCCTTTTTTTTCAATAAACATTTGGTAGTGCGCACATGTGGTGTCATATTTTTTCCTGTCCTGTCGTCTTTGAGCCGCAGTGTTTTCAAGTCACGTTGAATGCTACGACCAAGGCTGCGCATCCGACAGGGCCTATAGCCCCCAAACCTTTGGTAAAATGCTGTTTAGAAAAATTCTGAACCATGCATCTATCATCTCTGGCAACTCACCAAATTTAACGCCAGAGATTTGGGAGTTAGCGCCGGCAGTGACACAGCAAAACTTTTGTCTGAAACTGTCGCCTTTATCTGCTCTAGCTCGGCCAGAGTTCGGCGGTTTTTCCAGACATTTTATAAATTCAAATGTAGCAAAATATGAAAGAAAGTACATAAAAGTGGTGGTGGAGATAACCAGGTTTCCAACAATGTCGCCGAATTCTCAGTCTCCACAGTTGTGATTGAGAGACCATCTGGATCATGCAGCAGCTGCGCTCCGTAGATAATAAATCTCGTAAGCGATCACCTGAACGGCCAGAGCAGTAGGGTATCATCTCCGTATTCTTGATGATGCTCGCATTGCAGGCGGGGCAGGAATAGATCAACAAAAGTGACTCTGCTTGTCGCTTCGCTTGAGGAGGAAGCGGAAAACTGCGTCATTGTGCGTAACGACCTTGGAAAGGCAGTGAAGAGCTGTTTCAAATTTGACGGCAATCGCATTTTGACGAATCATGCTTTTTGTCAACAAGCACCGCCTTCCCGAAGGAGGGATGAGCATATAGGCGAACAATATCGGACTACCGTTTGCGATGTTAGAATTAACTACATAGGTATCATAAATAATGATCTTATGTTTTGGGGGCTTACCTGTCACGTTACTCGCCACAGAAACATGGAATTGTTTTGGAGTGACGGTATATGCATTAGTTAATTCTAAGAATGTTACAAAAAAGCTGTCTGAAAACAATCTTGATTAATTCGTGTACGTTCGCCTTCTACTGTTTGGAAAATAAGGTGCCGACAGGGCAATTCATACTTGAAGATGAATGAACTTTACTTTCCACTTTAAAGATGGAGCGCAGACGAAAAGCTACGACTGTGCAGCTTGAAAGTGTCTGTAACCCAGTGCAAAAGCAACAACAAAGGGACATACAAGGTGGCTCGCGAACAAACAGTACTAATAATGTACAAGGCAATATACATATAAAATAACGTCGGAGGACCATCACATACAAGAATATGAGAAAATGAACACTTGAAGCTACTCGGTTCTGGTAACAAAACGTACATTTAATGCCCTCAGAGACAAAGCAAATAGATTTTCATTTCAAGTGCATTTGTTTACAAAATGAGTCAACGAAAACTATGGCGCCTGTCTTCCGTAATTCGCTCTTGTGCGTAGTAAAACCAATTTATCAGGGGAGCGGATGAAGAGATATTTCTCTTTAGGTTTTCATTTAGCGAGTGACATAAAAAAACAGCTGTTGTGGGAGAAGATAACCTAAGATAATGCTTTAGCCGGTGTTTAAAAAGGACATAAAAAATCTGCTGTATGGCTGGTGTAACAGGCCCCGGCAATTAATCTAATCGCTTTCTATTGAAGCATTAATAATTTATGAATGCTAGTGCTTGATGCGGTGGCCCAGCTCAATGACGGTAGTTAAGATAATATTGTAATATTCCGTTGTTGATTATCAGCTTTATTTATGAAGTAAATTCAGAGCGAGATCTCCAAAGGGCACCAACAGACTGTGACACTCTCCCTGAAATGTATGCTATGGGCTCAGTTCATTTCAGGTGCGCATCACATGAGAGCATAGGTCACTGCGTGACTCCCCAGAGGAGTCTGAGAGCTAAGGGTGGTGGCACTTTTAAAAGAGATAACATAAATGCTGAAAAGGAAAAATAATTGTATACTACAAATTGAAGCTTCATTTACCAGGCGTGTAACATACAGCTGAGGTGTGAAGGGCTAGTCCGAAATAGGGCTCAGTCAATGCAATGAAGCTTCAAATAGTTGTAACAGATTTGACATCGCAAGTACGCGGACGGAGGAAGGGGAAGAGGGGACCTAACAACTTCAAGAATTATAGGGAAACCTCATGACATGTTCAGCTCAGCAAAACTATAAAAGAAAATCCGGCGACAGCTGGCCTTTTTTGTGTGAAAATTGTTACTTTAAAACAACAAAACGGCTCAGTCAAAAAATGAAAACTCTGAAGGAAGACATCAGAAAATTGAAAGGTGTGCTTATAGAACTATACACACGAAGCTAGAATGACTAATGTTGGCCCCCAAAAGCACCCGAAATAGTTTGGCGCTTTGCACAGACCACGTTCGCTTTCCGCGACTCATTATTACAGCTTTGGAAGGTCAACACAAGGTTGAGACTGATAGGAGTATTCGCCTATCCACCGTCTTTTTTCCTCCCGTTCGTGTCTTCCTCTTAGGTCTCCACAGACGGCCTTGTGGCTCCAAAACAGAGATTGGCCTCAGCCTGCGAGGGTGCCCCTCCGTCAGAGCTCTAGTAACGTCTCTTTGCCAGCACCCTTGACGACGCCAACATCCACGTGGCTACTTGCTTTCGTCCGCATAACGTTTCCATGGCACGCCATCAATTGGTCACCTAGCCCTGACGCCTTCTCTCAGCGCAGCCTCCCTCGCCACAGTGTGCGGCGTGGTCACCGAACCTCTCTCGCCAACGCTTGCGCAAATACTCCCTATGGAAAGGCTACACACCAATAAGCTCTGGCTTAAATAGCACCACTTCATGTTCGGCCGCCAGTCGGAAGTTCGCGCGCGCCGGAGATGATATCCACACTGACAGCTCTGAGGACTTTCGAGAGGGCCCCGAGCATATTATATTGGGCCCTGGGCGCATTTGCCTCAACAATCGCAGCGGCGCTCATCATCCACGTTGTACGCGGCGTGGCCGAATGGCTGCGTATGTGGTGGTATTTGCGCGATGTGCCTAACCCCAAACCACAGAAATCGTTTACGCTTCTCCTCGACTTGTACAAGCAGCTATCTGCAATGGATCCTCGACTCGACACCAAAGTCAGTGAGTATATTCTTTTGAAAACTCTCCACGAATGTGTGCGCTAATTGCAAGGATAGGGTCTCTGCTTCCGTCTGGTATGCCCCATCATGGCATCGTTTCTGTTACATTCATAGCGAAAAACCGATAGTAAAAAAAAAATGTTCAGAGTGAGGATTCCTGCGAAAGGTTAGTTGTAGCGATCTTTTGTATTTTTTGATGCTCACTAAAGTGCATTTATGTAAAAAGAATGCTGACCATGATTTATTTCATTTACTCCGCACAGTCTCGTTACATCGTTCATAAATTGAGAGCAAGTTAAAATTTTATTTTTGTAAAATGCAAAATGTACGTGACAAAACGAACCGGCCTCTATATTTGTTGTTTTTGAGTGCCAATGACAATGAATCGTGACTATAAACTCCTGAGAGCTTGAATCAGCAAAATGGAAGCTTCGGTGTAATGTTCTATTTTTGCCATTTATGCTCAGCATTTTTGTTTCTTCATTTTGTGTCCAGAGGCATTCAAGTACCTACAGGGCCTGTTCAAGTCAGTCGAAGATCAAGACGTGACAGTAGCCTGGTTCGGACCGTATGCGTTTCTTCTCGGGGCGACACCGCCTGTGATTGAGGTAATCGATTGCGATATAAAGAATGACAAAAAAAAAACTAAAAAAGCCTAACCGGCAGCTAGTTTAAGCGGTTTCTGACCACCGCTTAAGCTGCTGTTAGCAAGAAAGAACGCTTGTGAGTAAAAAATATGCAAGGCATAGACAGAGGACCTGAAGAAAAACAAGTGGCATGCTCATTGTAACCGCACTGTAGCAGTTATTTGTGGGCTTGGATGGAAGCAAAACAAGAGGCTGCAACACGGCTCATGCAAGACAAAGTTACAACTAGACTGCAGTACACTCTTAACCCATTTTTTAACAAGTTATGGCAGCGAAAAAAAAACCTTGTTAGAACACGTAGGTATAATATTAGTACTCGCTTTTTGAAACGCTTCATGTGCTTGCAGAAGCAGCGTCCCGAACAAGGTCATATAATTCGAGAGGCAGCCTAATTTCATCTCCTTGTCTTTTTAGGGATTTGACGAAAAAAAATGATGCTTTGAGTAGTTTAGTAAAGCTTTTTTTTTTTTTTTGTATATAACGAATGCAAAGATACTTTCTAGAAAGATCGAACGTGCCCAGTACTGTTATAAACGACTGTTTTTGCGCGGAGTCCAAATAAATGTCAGGTTTTTAGCATTAATGTACGAATCTTAGTAAATTGGATTTTATTACATATTGTTCTGCGAATATGTTACCGAGATGCATTTTACAATACATCGCTCTATGCTCGTGTACGCTCAAACACCAGATGATAACCGAGGCAGCTACAGCAATTATTTCAGCTTGAGAAAGGTACGTTTTACCCGGTCTGACTAAGAAATATGGCATAAACAAGTCAACTAAACAGCAGCTATTTAAAGAACTTCATTTTTAATCATATAGAATGAAAATATTTCCAGCAACTCTATTGAAATGATCCTTAGAAGAAATTAGTTTCCCAGTCTACAATTACAGCAGTGCTTACTAATCTCTTTCATACGCTATTACAGCATTATTACAATGTGTGGTGGTTTTCATAAAGATAACACAAAACAGCGACAAGGACAGGAGAAATAAGGCAACGAGCACAATGCCAGTGCACTAAAATCATTTTCTTTTTCTTTCGCGGTGCATTACCCAAATAACCCCAATTCAGTGGTTATAACGGGTAGTGAGGAAATAAATTTGCAGCTCCTTTTTTTTTTTCCTTTTTACTTGGAGAAGAGGCTCCCACTTTTCGAAAATATTCCACGGCCAAAGTGCCAGTGGCTGGATTGCGGATCCATGCGGATCCTTGCGAAATGGACAGTTACTTTGTACGTGTGGGCGGAGGAGAAAAATAATTCTTTAGCGACTCCTTTAACCGCAAAAGGAGAGACTGGCATGGATAGCGGCGACCCTTCCCGGGCACACGCTCACCGCTGTTGCGGGCGCCGTAATCCAAGAGTTTTCCAAACAGGCGGCGCGTTGATATTGTGTAATAGTATTTAATCACGCTTGCGTTTAGTCCCGTTCACAGCATATCATGCGTTCAGGGCTTCACAATTGTCCTCGATATGCATGCGTACTTCCTGGCTATAGCATATACCTCGCAAGACTTAGCAGCAACTCTTTAGTGCCAGGCTCTGGCGAGTTAATAGTTGTTAGTAAAGATGGGCACGCACATGCTAAAGTAGACCCGGATATAGCCGCTGACGCGCCTTTTGGCGCGACAGTAACGCATACCGTTAGCAAGGTGATTCTCTTACCTTCAAAGGGCCAATGTCCGAAATTGTCAACCCCTGTAGTTGTAACGCCTCTACTTGCATAAAAAGGAGAGACTATATGACCTGCATTCTTTTTCTTTCTTTTTTTTTTTTTTGGGGGGGGGGGGGGGGAATACTGGTAATACCTTTGTGGTGCTGCCACATGTTCAAGTATTTGATAAATTTCTCAATACCATCAGTTGCTGATATTTCTGTGTTCTGTAGTACTGACGAACGCAATTCTATTCACGAGATGCTTTCCGTTTGTTACAGCATCCCCTTTATGCTGCACAATTATACTTTGGTCAAATATTTTAGGGGAATCCCGCAAGGTGGAGTAGGTTTGTAATAAGGGAGTAATTACTCATTGCATCCACCCAAGCGCAGCCATACGGCTACAAAGGAAAGCTATACAGCCTTCTCAGAAACTTCGTAGTTAAAGAAAAATTCGTCCTGATCCGGGACGAATCACGAATCACGGGACGGATCAGGACGAATTTTTCTTTAACTACGAAGTTTCTGAGAAGGCTGTATAGCTTTCCTTTGTAGCCGTATGGCTGCGCTTGGGTGGATGCAATGAGTAATTACTCCCTTATTACAATTATACTTTGTGAGTGAAGTCTAGGAAAAAATATTCTGTAGCATTTCATCTTTCACTTACTTTGCGAAGGGCCTTTTTTATTTTGTACACAATTTTACAAATCTACGTTCAAGATCGTAGAGAAAGTTTTTTTCACTCCTCCTCCCCTTTCTGGAGACGCATCATATATTTGGCGTCTCTCATAGTCCAAGTCGCTTTGGGACTTTAAATCCCATAAACCTAAACCAAACACACCATATTTCTTCTTTGCCATCAGTTTATCTTTGGCCGAGTCACTTTACATGAAAGGTGAAATAAGCGAGCAGTTAAACACATCAAATGTGGAGCAAGTTTTTTTTTTTTTTTTCTTAAGTAAACATATTTAAGGGTTCAGAGTTTGTGACCTCAAAACTACAGCACGGTAAAGAACATTCGCGCCATGTAAGCAGCTTAACCCCCCCCCCCTTTTTGTATTTTTATTGTCGGTTCATTTTCAACAAACGCCCAATTCGGTTTAAAGATTTTCCAATCCTACAGCGTGATGCAAAAATGAAATCGCCTATGTACGACGTGTCTGCTACGGCATTCTGCAAAGAACCTAGTAGTACAATTGACTACGTTAGGAAAGAAGGATACACCCACGTAAATCTGAACGCTTTTCTTCAACAGTGTGAGTGCGAGCGTTTCAACCGGCAATAAAAATCTCGTCAATTACGATGAATATATATCCGCAGTATGAAATGTTTATTCGGCTAAAAATTACAGGTTAGCTGTTCTCTACACAGGCAAGTAGTGATGGGAGGAGAGCGATTAGAACCCGACTGATGGGCAGCCGGGCAGTAAAAAGGGCAATGGGAAATGGTACAGGTTCGCGTTCGTTTAGGGGCAGTTCATATAGGAGGGATCGTATCGACAGCAATAGAAGAGGCGCGAGGGGTAATGAACGCATTCATTTGTGCGCGCCACAGAGCGCGAGCCTTCAGCCAGGCGCTGGAGACGAAGGTGAAGGTATAAACAACATTAATAGTACGTTTCGGGGACAGTCTCCTGTTGTCCTCCGAGGTGTTGGGCAGGTGGATAAAGCTTTACATCGATGGAAACATTCAGCGTGCATTTTAAAATGTAACGGGCATCATTACACATATGACAAACACCACTAATTCTAGAGGGTCAAACTCAATTATTAAAAAGCCGGTTATCTGTTTTCATGTCATTTTGATTCAAAATACTTATTTTCTGATATTGCATTCGATGAACTGATATTAGACTGCTCGTTAATTCAGTGCATTTTGTTTTCTTTCTTTATATAGCTCAATTACTGCACTGTGCAATCATCAGAAGCAAAGCACAAAAGGAGTGCTGCCTTGAGAAATTTCATGTCGCGTAACTAGGTTTTACATAGGATATAAAAGGAGAAAATCCAAATTACCCATTTCGAGGGAAGCATAAAAGAACGCTAAGAACGTTCTCCGTGAAAATCGAAACAAAAATAAATAAGTGGACGCTTTGAACTTTTACTGTGCTTCATTTATCGATAGCTAGTTTTGAACACGTATTACAGACATGTATGCACGTTGAAACTGTCAACGATTAGAACAAGGTATATCCAAAGGTATTTTTTTTCTTTTTTTTTTGCTGGCGTGCTGCAAAAGGCGCCCTTTCTAGGCCACGACGAATGTTTTTGCTTTAAATAGTTTTATTTTATCCATAAAGCATGATTATATTCGTAGATGCAGTTACATGCTTTATGAAAATTGCTGTCTGCTGTGCTTTCATCTGCTTTTCACGGATCATCCCCTGCTTTCGTATGTGATATAATTGTAGCCAATTATATATATATATATATATATATATATATATATATATATATATATATATATAGAGAGAGAGAGAGAGAGAGGGGGGGGGGGCAGTGCGTGCTGGTGTTCGTTCACGATGATGACGATTTTTTTCTACACCGCCAATGTTATCTTTATGAAGCCATAAGATTTGGTTTCTTTTTGTATTTGTAATCTACTTTTTCAAAAAACATATCATTTTGTATACACACCTTTCTCCTTGCTTTTTCCTCTTTCGCAGGCAGTATTGGGCCACAGAAAGAACGTGAACAAGGCGTTTTTTTACGACATGACGAAACCATGGATCGGGGGAGGCATATTAAACCTGTGAGTGCTTCCGATGCTAAGTTGCGGTCTAAAACTTTCTCTACGTGACATAACGCATAATCTGTGTATGGAACACAAGAGTTTACCCAGAAGAAATACACGCGTGCAAGTTGTGTTTGTTAAGCATGGATGAGTACACCACTCCGAAAGAACATCAGAATGTTTATCGTTGTCATTCATATCCGCTAACCTTGTGCTGGTTTGTGTGACCTCTGTGCCAGCTAAAGAACATGCCTTTCCGCGACCGTTATGAAGACTGAATGAATCGAGCAAATTCCACCACTGCAGCTTTACCGTAGCGTCAGATATTGCTTCCAATGGCGCAGTGCACAGGTAACCACTGGAGCACAACGGTGTAGTGTTGCACGAAAGCTTTAGTAGCAATGGGTATTACATCTGCAGATTGGTGTTTATCCGTAATTAAGGAGTTTACACGCCGCTGTACCACCTCTGGCTTAGGAAAGATTACCCATGCTTTCACAAGCTGCCGCACGAATTCCGCGAAAGCAGTTAACGGAGAAGTCATTTCTATCTTTTGGCATTGAGATTTCTTCACGCCATTATTTATCGTTGATGAAGTCTCGAAGCTCATGGCCGATGTCGACAGCACTTCTGGTGTTGATGAAATACTAGATTGACGAATGAAATTACATCACAAGGTTTGTTCATACTACTGAGAAATATATAGCCATAACAGTGTCAAGAAAGTCGAAGTTGGTGCCAAATATTTTCGTATACGAAAGACCGATCCTACAAGCTTTCCAATGGAGCTGAAGTTTTGAGACTACTGCAAAAGCATAGCTGTTCTCTTAGCTACTAACAGGCGTAAATCGGAACTTGTCAGTGAAACGCACGTTGGAAACTAAGTAGACGTGTCAGTCTCTTTCGTAACCGGGGTGCGGGGTGGTTTCATAAAGACAAAAATATAACTAGTTCGACTAGTGCCGATATAACAGAGTGCCGCAAGAGAATATTTAAGAAGAAAGGCGCTGTCACTTCCTACAGTTACGTAAATTCTATTTGAGAATTAGGCACTGGGTGAACATAGAGAATTTATAATCATCGATCATAGAATATAGTGCGGAGCCAATAAGAGGAAACACTACTGCATACACGAAAAACACCAGCCAAAATGAACACGGGTCGAGGAAAGCCTCGTTATCCAGCATTCCCAATAAAAAGGACAATTGTCTTCGTCTGGGCGTCTGCATATAATATAGCTTAAAATGGCACCAGAAACTAAGAAGCAAAAAACCGCCACTCGGCAAGTGCAGACACCTCGCGTGTTTAGGAGCCCATCTGTTCATATCAACAGATCATTTCTTATGCAATGCGCATTCCTCAAGGGTTTGCTACTCGCTCGCGAAACGCTTAAGAACGCTAGTAAAAGAAGTGTCTTTGAGGTACTTAGTGAGCAAGGTCCAATTGTTTTTCATGTGCAGTCTGCATGCGAATGCAGATCACATGTTATTGCGAAATATCATCAAAGCAGGTATTTATCCAAAAAAAAAAAAGAACCTGCTATTTTAAAATGTTTTCGCACACCTAAAATATATCAGGCCTAGTGATTCTACACATGATGTCACATTCATTGAAAAACTGACTTTGTCTTCTTTTCATTAAATCCCAAATGATTTGGGGATAGTTTCTATGAAACAAAGGACGAAAATGCACAACCGGTATTATAAGGCTACGCAGAAGCAAAATGTAATTGAAATTCTTCTCTGAAAAACTTAACTTTTTAACTTTTTAAATTTAAAATTTAAAATGTAATAAGTTTACCACAATTTTTCAGAAAAAAAAAAAACTAATTTGGTGGGCTACTACTCACTGTCTGGTAACTATCCCTAGATTTCCTGGAGAATGAGCGGAACTGCATTCTATCTCCTAAATTCGCCAGAACATACTGTACAAACATAAAGGTCACTGCCAACAGTTAGCAATGGAGCGTAAGCTCTTATGTGATTTGTTTTTCCCCACTGGCGCCTCGCTAACACCTTGCGCTTTGGTGCTGTGGTCGCGAAGCCTGTTGACCCTTATTGTTGGGGACGAGACAAAGTAGCCGAACAATAACATAAGCGCATTTGATCTAAGTATTCGTGCGAATATTTAATAGTTCTCTGTGTATATTTAACCAATAGGGCCAGCAAGCCGTGGAAAACCCGCCGGAGGGCCATAACCCCCGCTTTTCACTTCGGCATTCTGGACGATTACATCCCTATTATGAACAAGAGAGGCGAGAGGCTCGTGCACAAAGTGGCCAGCATGGACGGGCAATTTTTCGACGTCCTGCCTATCGTTCGGGCCGCGGCCCTCGGAGTGCTCCTCGGTAAGTAACATAGTTGATACAATGCCTTAACTGTGTTAACAGTGTCACAGGGAGGCAAAGTGAAATATGAGCCGTAGCTACACGAGCAATGCTTAAAGAATCCATTTATACAGCTCGAACTATGTTATGGCGTTTTTCAGTACAATATACGCAGCTAGGATTTCGAAAATAATTAAAGAACTAAATTATTTTTAGTTTTTGAGGTTGAGCTAGCTGTAGTAATGAATATTTCATTTGCTAATATAGCAAATTTTGTTATGGATAAAATTTTTGTCGATAGACCTATATAATATTCCCATTTTGCTCATGTCTCCTCAGAAACATCCATGGGCATTGATTACAATGAAGAAGATATAGAGCGAGTGGGTTACCTCAAAATTCACGACGCGTAAGTTATACAATCTTCGCATACGCCTTCTAGCGTACTCAATACTTTGATTGTGTACTCAATTATTCTTCATCTATTGCCTATTATTGTGTATCAGAATCTCCGACAGCATAGTGAGCCGCGTCGTTCACTTTCACCACTGGTTCGACTTCATCTATGCGTTCACCAACGAGCACAAAGAGACGATGAGAAACGTGGACGCGGCTAAGCAGTTCGTCACAGGCGTAAGTGTCACAATCCTTTACAATGCCTTAAACATCCATCTTACCCCGTCGCAATTTTGCTTGTAATGTCTCTGTTATGTATTAGTTGTTTTAGTTACTGGCATAACCTTGTATAAGCTTTGTAATATAGATGCATAAAACCAGTTTCTTTATATACGGCAGCCATATACCCTCGCGTCGGCAATAGGCAGATGAATTCCATGCGGGGATGGTGGAAAACTAGAATGCGGCTCAAGAAACATTTGTCAGTGCTGCCTGCCACATGTTCATGTCATCCTATAACCTGTGTGGACCTGGGGAAGTAGACGGACAATTAGTTCAGCGCACGGTCCTGACGCTTCATTGCAGCGAATATTAGCACTGGACAAAGTTCATATCAGTACCGTTATTTTGTGGAAGAAACTTTCAGAGACGGGAAAAGCAAAACAACGGCACAAGAGCGCTGCAAAATCGCTGGAAAACGACACACATTACCTTTGCTGACTATACGACTGCACTGACGACGCCCTTTTGGTGCCCAATACCATCTAGCGAGCACCGCTGACCGGGCTTTTGCCAATAATTGGAAGCTGAGACTATGCAAACGAGAAAATAGTAGTTCAAAGAAGAAAGAAGATTAGTGAGAGAGATCAAAAGTGTCACTCTGCCACATGACACGCGGCAGTTCTCGACGTCACTCCGGATCTAAAGCTGGGGAAAAGATAAATGCAAATGAGTATGCGCGCGCTAAGCAAGTTTTTGTAAGGCATCATTTGCCATAGCTAGAACGTTCTACATCAATGGCCCCTCGACAAGCAATTTTCATTCATTTGCAGATCCTGACGAAGAGGTTCAACGACTATCGAAAAGGCATCAGGGACCCTATTTCGAAGAATTCTTTTCTGGAAATTTTGATACGAATGTGCGTCGACGAGGGCACGATGAGCGAAATTGACGTCCGGGACGAGCTACTATCGACGCTCATTGGGGTAAGGCATCAACTATGGACGCTGACAGTACAGACAGATTGATGCATAGTGACGAAGCCTCCATGCGGCAATGCGACTAGGAAAAGCCTGAACGAAATGGCGTGTCGCGGAACGGTGTATCGCGTGCCGCAGACAGCTATCGCTGACTAGTAGTTTTTGCAGAACCTTTCATGAGAGGAAAGTCCTACACGCGGTATATTGCTCCTTGCAGACCTTTTTTTTTTTTTTTTTCCTCAGTCATTGTCTCCAATGCTCGGGGCGGTGGTACTTACAAAAATACATGCGGCGATTGTTGTTGATTTTGCACCCGCTATCAGTATATAATATGGGAGGAAATAAATAACAAGTTGCTCTCAGTATAAGCAGCCCTTACACATAGCATTCATTGACTACGACAAAGCACTTGACTTAGTATAAACCTTGACATTCATGCAGGCATTGCGAAATCAGGGTGTAGACGAGCCATATGTGAAAGTATGTGAAGATATCTACAGTGGCTGCACGACAACCATAGCTCTGGATAAAGAAAATAACAAAATTCATATAAAGAAAGGGCTTAGGCAAGGAAACGCAATTTCCTCAATACTATTCAAAGCTTGCTTAGAGGAAGTATTCAGTTGGAATGGGAGCAGTTAGGGATAAGGTTTGATAGAGAATACTCAGTAATCTGGGCTTCGCTGATGACATTGCCTTGCTAAGTTACTCAGGACATGAACTGCAAAGAATGGTTAATGCCCTAGACAGGAAAAGAAAAGGTAGGCCTGAAAATCAATTTGCAGAAGTCTAAGGAAATGTTCAACAGCCTCGAGAAGGAGCAGCAGTTTACAACATAAAGCAAAGTACCAGAAGTGGTAGGCGAATATGTCTACTAAGGACAGCTGGTAACCACAGATCCGACCATAGGAACAAGTAACAATTATTTTCCACAGTTCTTCTCCCAGCAATATTGAAAACAAATGTACTAGCGCCTATATATTTAAGATTTCAAAGTATTTTTTGCTTAACCTTTGCTCTAATCTTGTGCCCTCTTGTGGTTATTTTAATGGACCTGCCATGCAATTATGCACTCAGCCATTATGGGCTCTTGTTGCATAAATGTAGGTCAGAAGCATTAAATGCGCTTCATATATATATATATATATATATATATATATATATATATATATATATATATATATATATATATATATATATATATATATATATATATATATATATATTTATATATATATATATATATATATATATATATATATATATATATATATATATATATATATATATATATATATATATATATATATATATATATATATATATATATATATATATATATATATATATATATATATATATATATATATATATATATATATATATATATATATATATATATTGTAGTGAACTACACGAGGATATATGAAGACAAGGATGAAGTAGGCGAGAATACCACGAAGACGAGGATAAGGACGACGAAGTGCCGCTACGTTGCTCGAGCTCGCTTGTGGAGACCTAGACTGGCTGTGTTCTTGTGTGGTTCGCCTTGCAACTTCGAGAGGGCTATTATCCCTGTTAAAACACACTAAAAACCCCCTTTCAATGTATATATATATATATGGAATGATAAGTACACTCCCGTTCTCTCTTTCTCTTAATAAGTGGAAGTGATGATTGTTGTCATTCCTCAATCTTAGGGTTTTGACACAACGGCGACAACCCTTGCTTACACCCTCTACCTGCTGGGCCATCATCCTGAAATCCAAGATAAGGTTCACAACGAGATCGACCAGGTGTGCGGAGACGACTGGGATAAGCCGATCACCATTGAAGACATAAAAAATCTCACCTACACAGAATGCGTAGTAAAGGTGCGTGATCCCCTGACGGGGCTTGCCTCTACATGTTGATCATCTAATTGTATTTCCAGACTTGCTTATTTAACGGCCTACATTTGAAAACTAAAAACCAGAGCGTGAAGGTCAGGTGCTCAAAAATTTTAAATGCTTCCGAATAAGCTGTAGCGCTCAGCGTACGTGAAATATTTGGCCTGTAGGAAGAAACTTCCTTGCATTTGCCATTCTCAATGCATCTTTAGAGAAGCTAAACTTGTTTATCACATTATTAGAAGAGTAATACTATTTCACTGCATATGCAGAAATTGATCAAGGCATGTATCAAAGCTGAGATCTCTGCTGGTTCCGCAAGCATATATAGACCTCAGGATGAATATTACGTGTGATGTAGGGCTATCATGGGCCAAAAAAAAAAAAAAAAAAACACGACAAACTGCTGCTAAACAAAATGTGTGCACGTACTCAGAAAGTGCCGAATGTTATACGATTTTTGTACATGCAATGAAGTGGTAAGAGCTAGAATATTCAGAGCCAGAGAAGTAGCAGGATGTTACAACAGCAATGATTGATTAAACAAGGAAATAAGATTATGCGAAAACGCGCGAGAAACGTACGTAAACAGGGAATACTGTGTTTTTATTTCTTATCCTTTGCTGAAATAAAATTGTCACCGCTACTCAGTAGCATATATCTCGTTTGCGCAGTATGCCTTTTAAGTTATTTATTCATCGATAACTACAGTTTTATTTATGTTTGTGGACCAAAGTTTGCTTTAAAACTGGAATAGAATAATTGAACACAATGTTACATAATAATATCCGGAATGTATTCATGAAATACCTTCGTATAAATAACTTTTAGCCGGCAGTTAAATTTTCTGAAGAGCCTTGAAGTATAAAGAATATGGAAGCCTACTGACTCGAGATCTGCTCCGATTGCACACCATTTGGCGGGCATTCAGGACCCAAACTTTTGTTGACAGTGCCTTTTCAAACTGACATCCGGCTTAACAGCCACCAGTAAACGTTTAGATATCTCTATAATTAGCATTATTCATAACGACTAAGCTGGGGAAATTCACAAACCTATTCGTACGTAAGTCATAGTTTTTATTCATTGTCGCCAGTGCGATAATCATCCACGGTGAATTTAAAGGTGCGTAACAACCCAATTTATCGAGAGCAGTATTACGAAAATGTTTGTTGTTATAATATCTAAAAATTGGTGACGATATCAATATCGACGCTTTTCTTCATGCTGAGGATTATATTAAGTTTTCGCGAACAAACTATAAATTTTGCTATATTTCATTTCCCCTTCTAGGAGTCAATGAGACTTTATCCAGCTGCATCTATGATTGCTCGTGGTCTGGATACAGATATAAAAGTTGGTAAGTAATTTATTTTCTTATAGTACGTCAATAAACTTCTATTTGGGAATCACGCCAATATTAAGAGGTATATGAACGGAAAATAATCTGCCAGCATCGAACCATAACAGAGGTGTGTAATTGTCAGTCGCACTGCAATCAGGAAGTAACAACTCAAACATCCAGCCAAGCGCAGTGATGGGGCTACAGCGGAAAGTTATACACTTCCCTGGAAAGAGAAAAATTAGCCCTGCTAATAAGTATCTGTTACCTTCATACGAATCCGCTCCAACTTGAAGGATTCCCCAAAAATATTCGAGCAGCACCGCTTCTATTGCAAGTGTCAGTATGGATTTGATGTCTCTCATTTACCCACCTCTCAAGCAATCTCTATTCTGAGAGTCGCTGAGTCATGCAGTTATACAAAGAAGCTAACTAACTGCTTGAAGGCCTCAACGTAGCTAAAGCTCAGAACGCAAAAGTATATTTCTGAGCCATCGAAACAGTTAAGCGATTACGCAAAAGCGACATTGTTTTTTATTTTTCGGCAGGAAAGCACACAATACCGCGAGGTACTGTGGCGGTTGCGGCTCTCTACTTCCTCCACAGACATCCAAGATACCACAAAGAGCCCGAAATTTTTAAACCTGAAAGATTTATGGATACAAAAGGCATGCACACCTACGCATTTACGCCTTTCTCTGCTGGACCTCGAAACTGTCTCGGTGAGTTGATTCTATCATGGAAAAGTTGTCAGTTCAGCGCTCCGTCCTGTCTACCTTCGTTCTCTTGTGTTGCGTCCTGTTCCGCGCTGTGTTCCCAAATATAGAACTGCAGTAACAGAGCGTTTCTCCTATAATCTCGTTGTGAAGAAAGGATCCTCTTATCTTCTATTTGATTCAATCACATACTTTGATGTCAAATAAAGTCTGCGGCGCCAGCCTTTTGATGTCCAAGGCGAAGTGTTGTTCAGCACAAACGTGAAAGCGGTATTTATACCAGCAAGGAGATTGAAATTTACAAAAGCCAAAGTATCTTTTACGTTGAACCTAGCCCGCACAAAGTAGAAACTTTGGTGATATAGCAGCTGACACCTAAGCTAAGATCGCTTAACTTCAAAAAATTACTTTCAAATACTGTAATCATGTGGAATTGATATCGTATTTCAGGTCGCTAACTTTCAAACTATGCTGTCAACGTTCTTCTCTTAGCAAGTCTCAGTACCGTGGTAGCAAAATTCTGGGCACAGGTACAACCTTCCGAGCATTGCAATAAATCATGCGCAACCATAACATCCAAAGTCTATCATTTCTTTCTGCGTTGACACCGTTAAGAGGCACATTGAAAAAATTACAACTTTGTTACTTTATGCACTCGTGTTTTCTATATGCTTTACAGGACAGAAGTTCGCAATGAGAGAAGACAAAATTCTACTCACGCACATATTACGCCGCTTTCAAGTCACCTCCAAAGTTCCTATCGACGAGCTTCAGCTGGCTATGGAGCTTATACTGAAGCCCATGCAAGGGCTTGAAATCAAGCTAACACCAAGGAAACATCCTTCGTCAAGCTGAGTTCGACGGAGAATATGAGCCATTCAAGAATTTCATGATTCATTTGTATAAACTTCACCCACCATTCATTCATGAAGCCTATTTTATGAATTCCTAAACCTATTTTGCCACTGAACTGTTTTTCTCATTTTTTTATTTGTCTTTTGAAACTTTCTTCGAACATCTCATGCTCATTTGTAAAAACGCCACCATCATCATTTATTGGAGTGTATTTTATGAAAGCCGATCTTCAGAAATAAAACGAATAAATGATACCTTCTCCTGTGAATTCTGCTTACGAAACTTTCTTGAACAACTTTGGCATCAAGCCAGTCAGGAATAGAGATGGAGAGGAAAGCGAAATAATGGTGACGACTAGGCCCGTACGCATTTATACCGCAGACGCGTATCTGGTGCCCTCACATTTCACAACAGTGGCAAAATGAATGTAGCACTCTTATTGCGAGAAAGAGTTGACACATCTGGCAAGGATTTCAAACCCATCTGCTGCTTTCTAAGGCTGATTACATCTCAGTAAAACAATAAAAAATAACAAGGACTAGCAAAGAACGCAGTCACTAATACGCAGCCCTCGAGAGGCTGCAAGCTGAAAACAAATTTGTATACCATTATGCCAACTAGTCAAAGTCATGTATGTTCATTAGCAGTGGACAAGTGCTTTTCCTTGCCAAGACTGCAAAAAAAAATGTTTTAAATTTCTTAATGTTCATTTTAAGGCATGTCATTCGACTTTTTCTGCTGATATCCTCACTTATCTCTACCCGTTTTCAACGATAGAAATTAGTCGTCATTAGCCGCATTAGATTTTTCTGCAGAATCAGTGAGATGCTTTTTAAAAATGCGGAATATCCTGTCATATTCTTGCGGAACTCTAAGCACATTTTTCGTTTCTGTGACACCGAGTTCTGGATTTTTCAAGCACCTAGGAGCAACATATATTGCTATATATTACTCCAAAACAGACAGTTTAAAGGTAAGTAAACGCTGCATACGTAGTAAGTCCTGAGAACCCTGAACCATGATTATAAATTAGCGCCACGCTCGTGGTTTCGCGCCAGGACAGGCTGTTTCCATGCCAGAAATGTTGTTCGCACAATAGAAAAGCGCCACTAGGAGTCGTGTGTTGAAACGTGATGAAAGAGTAGGGGAAATAATCGCATTGAAGCAAGTTTCATTTGGAACTCACTGCTGAACTAGGGCGGACATCGATACGTCAGTAGCAGATTTGTTTCATATACATTCAACACATACATGCTGTTTAAAAAGCAATTCTTGATCTCACAAGGACAGCTTCTCTGCCATTCTTGCGCAAGGGTCATGTCGTGGCCTTTTAATTTTAGTTGTGTTAACTTTCCTCTATTCATTTATTGACGTTTATAAGAAAATGGTGAAGTTAACAAAGGTTTACTCGTAAAATCAGTCATGCTATGTTTTTTTAGAAAATATTGATGAGCAGGTGGTTTTTGTGGGCTGATGAGGATGACTGTTAAGATCAGATGCTGCTAGGGGAAAAAAACAGAGGTAAGAACGTAGGGGTGTGAGCTTTGGCGAAACCCTTGAAGCAGATGTCTGGGCCTTTTTCGATATATTCGGGCAGTAAACATTGTTAAGTGCTTGGTGCAATGAAGTTTTGCAAACGTTCTGAAAGAGGCATAGACAGCAATGCATCGGCGACTAAAAGAACTGACAAGTTTTTTCGTTGTTAATATGTTACACAGTGATGTGTTGTGAATATGGGGAGTGAATTGCACAGCTTCATCTGTGCAATGTGGGTATTACGCTGATTATACCATCTCTGTGGTTAGAACAGGGGCGAAGCGAGGAGTGCTTTCTCTTTTCTGTTTACACTTACGTTCAAGATGTTACTTAAGTAATATTCCAGCGATCATCCAGATTTCCATTTTATTTTCGGCTCGTACAGAGTACAATGTGCAGTTCATAGCACCCACCTCAGAAAAAGTATGAAAGGTAATCGCGCAGCCATGAATAAAATGTCTGGGGACTAGAGCGCCAACCGTACACAAACGAGGCGCAGTCCGTGGTGATCTACAACAGGAAAATCCCTCGGGTGACTCGTTTAGATTGAAGCTCACGGGCCTGTTTTATTTTCTGAATGTCATATCCTTTATTGCACACAAGGCTGCATCCCGAAGGGACTCTCGCGGAAATGTCCCTGTACTTATGGCTTTCACCTGCACCCCCATGTTTACGCACGCCACCGTTCGCTGGCGGTTACAATATTCCAGCGCGACCACTGAGTGGAACCGAGAAGTGTCAAGAAATAGCGGCGGAGTTGGTTGCCTTGGTAGCTGAAACTTCCTCCTTTGTTAGCATCTTTGAGTTGGCTGTCCACAAAGTGCACAAGCCGGTCCGAGAATACCACCCACCTTGAGGGAAACATCGGCTAGCAGTGTTATGTTCCTTCATTTTTTTCGTGACAAACTGATATGCATAAAAATCACGAATTGCGTCAGTCATGGCAAATAAATACTCCCAGACATGCACCACCCGCGGCGGTAAACGACGATATTGTGATTCGACATTAAAAATTTCTGAAGAAACGTTTAGAATTGATGCCGGCCACTCAGCGCACGAATACCCAGAATCGCATGATGAAAACTATTTTCAGTCAGTTCTCCTGGTTCACATATTGCCTGAATGGCAGAGGGCCTTAAAGGGCAGGAAACCAGAACAAAGTGGCGCCGTCAGTTTTCGCATGAATGAGGCACTAGCGGCAGCCTTACTCGTGGCTTCTATGGTTGCAATGGTGAACCGGCCTGTTTGCAAAAAGGTAAACGGACTCTTGTATGCACAGGAAATTTCGTTTACTCAACTCTGAACAAAGGAAACTAAATTTAGTGTGCATTTTGTCGAAGATATCATTAATACATAGGCCTAACAAAAAAGAAACATTATCCAGGTAAAGTGTTAATCATTTCTTTTTGGCATGTTACCTAGAATTTAGTCTGTACTCCTACTGTGCTAAATGACTTCCAGACGTTTATACACAATGCCAAGTAGTGCATTCAGCTCAATTTTTATTTTTACATGATACACTAAGTCCAGGCCCGAAAAGCTTAATCGCACTGTATCATCAAGTCACAATATCGGGACACCTGCCCATGGTGAGGTAGCAAACCTTCGTTATACCACATCACGTGGCAATGTAGAAATAACGACAGCTTTCGTAAAGACCCGAGTGCGGAACAGTGGGAGAGCCGGCTCTCCAGTGGCGATTTGGATTGCCAACTAGGTCTAATCCAGCACGCCCAGCGAGCAGCGAAGCTCAGCGGAGCCCTGGAATAGGGGCACCGACCCTGTGAGAAGACGGAAGATGGAACTCTTCTGCTACTAGCATAAGCCCCTCCTAGAGAAACTAACGTATTTCCTATCCTATCCTATCCTGTATCATCAAGCACGATTTCATGCTGTGCTGTATTTTGCGGAAAGCATTCGTCGTTATGCGTGGTTCTTGGAAGGTTTGTAATTTTACGTTGTAGTTATTTACCTACAATGGCAGCGATACCGCAGACTTTCTCCCAAGATTTTAGGCGTCGTCACTGCATTCATTGGCATATTAGGCTATAATAAAAACATTTATTGGCAATTACACTCACGGTAAAGGCATTTATCAGCGCTAGGTGGTACGCATTGCAATTCTTTTGCATTGTGTTTGAATTTCGATTGTGACGGATGCATCACATCGGCTGGCGAGTGGCAAAACGGGCAACGATGCAGTATAATTTAGTTATCGTGTTTTATTACAGGTAACGCGGACATAAACTGCCAAACAATAGAGGGTCGATAAATCAGGACCACTATCAATTGTCAGGATATTACGCCTACTGGACAAGATCAGAAAGTTGTGTTGCGTGAGGTGATGAGCTGGTCGAGGTTGCAGACCCGTCCTATGACACCAATTTCTTTACAGACTGGTTGTGCTTCGTCCAATCTACGTTGTAAGCACTGATGAGCTGGACTGCCGAGTCAAGGTCACGAATTATGTGCGTCTGCGTGATAAATCCCAGGATGTCATCGCGAAACAATGGAACTGCACAGACAAGGCCAGCTGGCGCCGTACCACCGTACGCACACTTGCAGCATGGCCCGACGCCAGAGCCGCGAAGCGCTGGCCGCTACAGCCGAAACAATAACACAGTAGGTTTGCGGCGACTAACGACAGCTGGAGCGTAGTTTATGTCCTGTATTTTCGCCGTCGTAGTGAGCGCGTTCCTTTAAGGACTCAAGTATTCGCGTTTCGCTCGTGGCTATGGTGAAACCAGTGGGTGAAGCATATGCGCACAGAAAACACATTGAAGTTTATCACCGCAACTAGGCAAGGCGTGCCATTGCTCGCGCGCCTGTATGCTTAGCCTCAAAGCTCAATTAGCCAAGGAGGAAGTTTAGCCTCATGAACGTGAACAAATCTAACCGACATATTTATTTGTCATGGAACCTTACAGATACTAAGTTTCCGTGTTCGCAATTCCTTTCCCACTTTTTCTTTCAAGCAGCAGCGTTGAGGTCAAACTTGAAAGGCACCCGAACCATCACATGCTATGTTGACGAGGTAAACAAATGTGAATTAGTATTTTCTGTGCGCGCGTGTAGGATCGTGCGACGAGTGAACGCGGCGATACAAGCACGTCAAAACCGCGCTCACTCCTATGGCAAAGAACATGTCAAAGTAAATCAAGCTATCTGTCGTCAGCTACAGCGGCCAACGCTTCGTGACACTGGCATCAGTCCAGGTCACGCCGTCGAGGATGCGGGTTACACATTCTGGCGGCGGTACATTCGTACTGCCGTGAATGTAGTCGCCATTTCAAGTTTCCTTTTCGTATGACTTCACTAAGTGAGAACGTAGGACGCCATGCCATCCAGCGGTCACTGCGAGATGCTTTCATGAGTGGCGTTTCCAGGCGTCTGGTGGCGTTTTATTTTGTTCCAGGCTGATGGGGATGAGGCTATAGTATGCGAGGCACGGATTATTGGCATGTAAGCGGCCATGGGGCTCTCGCAGATTCTCTGCAACGAGGCGGCAGAAATAAATATACAAGCAAGCTCCTTAAACATCTCGCGTTGTGCAGCTGCATAATGAGATTTTCCATAAGGGGCATCGCTCTTGTGGTTCTCGGAATGGAAGCTCTCACGCTTTAATATATCATATGGTGATGTTATTGCTGCAATTTATTCATCCCGATAGAAAAGTGGGTCTTTAGCGTAACGTTTTGTATTTTTTTTTTATTTCTTCTTCACTGGCTTGAGATAGATTAATATGCTACCTAGTAGTTCGACGCAGAGCAGTCAACACAAGTCGAATTTTGCCAAACCTAACCTCTATTCTGAATCATAAATTCAGCCATATTGTAGACACACAATGTCAGTTATTGGTCGTCGCTTGTTTCGTTGATGTAAATTATCCTGAATAAAATAAACATTGCATTATAAATAAACAGTCGAATCCTGAACCTGAAATAAATAGGCCGGTGGTTATTCCCTATAGCCATCGGGTAGCCCATAACTTGAAAAAGGTAGCTTCCAAGTTCAAGGTACCAGTAGTTTTCTCTGCCCCCTGTAAGCTGGCCGCGTTGTGTCCTCGTATACACACAGAGAAACGGAAAGACAGAACATGTGAAACAAAGCATGGCCATAGGTACGTAGAGTGTAATGAAGGGGTTATATATCAGGCTTCTCAAACTTGTGGTAAGACGTACGTTGGGCAAGCGGGCCGCTGTTTGAATGAAAGCTTAAGGGAGCATGAACGTTCAATGATCAGTGGAACGGTGTCTAATCTGCCGCTGCTTTGCAAGCACTGTGATCTCCGCCAGTGCAAACCCGTTTTAGAAAGGACGTTGATTTTGGGCCAAAGCCGCGAACGTGTGGCCCGTGAACTAAAGGAAGCTTTTTGGATTCGAAAGAGAGGGCCATAATTCTGTAAGCGATGCCTCGGTTTCCCTATATGAGAGTGAAGAAAGTTTTTTGGAAACATTTGGTTGAACAAAGAACAAGAGTACGAGTTGTGCTACTATTAACTGTGTGTATTCAGAAGACGAAACCGTTGTTGAATGCTTACGCTGGTACATGTGCTTGTTATGGTTTTTATGTTTCCGTGTGCTTTTTATCTCATTTTCCCTTTTTAACATATCATTGGGTCCCATCACCATAGAAGTTTTGTTTACCTGTTTTGTGGTGGCACAAGGTGCTTAGTGCTTAAAACGTTGAAGAAGGTTTAGGATGTTACATGATCTTTCGGGGTGTCGGGGTTGGTTTTTGTGCCTTAAAGTTTCGCTCACTTCTTATTCATTCCAACATGTTACTTTGGCCCTTTACACCACATGTCATTTTGTTTTTAAAGTCGTCGCTGTTTTTATCAGTTTCAGTTCACCATTTGTTTACTGTTTTAATTTATGTTACGTAAAACTTTATGTAAAACTTGTCATTTTGTTTTGAAAGAGTAAGGTGTTTTTATCCGGTTTAGATCACCCTATGTTAAACATGGAATTTATTGTTAGATAATACTATTGCCTTCTGACATGTACGGAGCTGATAGGTGGTGTGACGATGTCCCTATATATTGTGTGTGGATTTCAATAAAAGAATCAGTTGCAAGTAGCGCGTTATCCTGTCGCCTCTCTTGTGTTTGTCTTTTTTTGCGCTTACTTTTCTCCAGTACGATGATGAACCAACTAGCCCAGCAACAAGTTCTACTTCAGTGTCGCCCTTATGTATATGGTCGGCCATTCGATATCATCGCCGATATCCATGCTCTGTGCTGGCTGTTGTCCCTCAAAGATCCGTCCAGCCACCTCGTCCACTGTGCTCTCCGTTTTCAAGATTATGACATTCGTGTCCTTTATCGCTCTGGTCGCAAGCACTCCGACGCAGACGCCCTTTCGCACTACCCTGTGACCTCTGACCCTGAACCACACGCTGTAGCCGGCCTCACGCCTTTCTGCCTAGAAACCATGGATATATGGCATCTGAGCAGCACAAAGATCCCCGCATTGTTTCACTCATGAACGTTCTGGCCAACCAATCACAATGCCACCATTCTCGAGCTCCTCCTTTACCGCAGAAATTACCTCCCTGATGGTCGAAAATGACTGCTTGTTATTCCCCGACATCTGCGATCAGTCATTTGCGCTAGCTTTCACGATGACCCACAGTGCGCCCATGCTGGATTCCTGAAAACCTATACCCGACTATGTCATCGCTGCTACTGGCGGGGCATGTATTGTTTTATTCGCCAGTACGTCCGCTCTTGTATCAACTTTCAGCGTCGCAAGAACCCACCACGCCCTCCAGCTCCCCTGCAGACTCTACCACGTCCACTTCGGCTATTTGCACGTGTTGGAATCGACCTTTACGGGCCTCTTCCCTGCTCTTCCGCCGGCAGCAGATGGATCATTGTTGCCATCGACCACCTGACCTGATATGCTGAAACTGCTGCTTTACCAGCTGCAACTGCCCGTGACGTAGCTGGTTTCATCCTTGAGAACCTTATCCTGCGTCACGGTGCGCCACAGGAGTTACTTAGTGACCGTGGTCGCGTGTTTTTGTCTGATGTCGTAGAAGCCCTTCTTCAGGCGTGCAGTGTTGTTCATCGTACGACGTCGGCCTACCATCCCCAGAGAAATGGAATGGTCGAGCGATTTAATCCGACCCTCGGAGAGATGAGGGCTATGTATGTTTCATCCAGCCACTCAAATTGGGACCATGTATTACCATTTATAACCTATGCCTACAATTCTGCTACGCAAGCGACTACCGGTTTCTCGCCTTATTTCCTCCTGTACGGCCGGGAACCTTCGTGCACAATGGACACCATCCTACCCTACCGTGCCGATGCCTCCGAATTGACACCCATTTTTCAATTTCAAGCCGCTGCCTATGCCGAAGAGTGCCGCCAGATCGCACGTCAAATCACAGCTCGAAATCAGTACCACTAGAAAATCTACCGCACCGGATCCTCATGTATGCCGCCTGCTTATCGTCCAGACTCGTTGGTATGGCTATTGGTGCCCTCTTCTACTTCAGGCCAGTCGCCCAAGTTTCTGAGCCGATTCCAGGGATCCTATCGTGTGATTAAGCAAACCTCTCTGGTTAATTACCTTATAGAGCCCCTCACTCCATCAACAGATCATCGCCGAAGAGGACGTGAAATTGCCCACCTTGACCGCTTCAAACCGTACCATGCATGACCCTGCCATCGTGACCTCCACTTAATCCGCCAGGATGGCGTCTTTTCACAGTATTGTAAGAGAGATGCATGACCCGTGGAAAAGAGAAAGAAAGGGAAATCGGAGACGTCGCGCGCCGAAGACGATAAAGAAATGAAGACGACAAAGAAGACGAAGCTCGAGCTGTCGCTGTGAACGCTCGTCGTCGTAGCTGCTGCGTAATATAAATATATTGCTGTGCCAACCATCTAAACTGCTTCATTACAATAGTTTTATATTTCCGTACCTTTTTTGATCACCTTGCGCTAAAGTTTTCGCCAGTGTTTGAATTATAACTTCTTATCCAGGTGTTCAACAAAAAGGATCTCAAAAACTGTCCCCTCTCAGCCGCAGGGACCGCGCTCCGACTTGTTACATTTCCAACGCGGCAGCGGAGCACAACACCGGACCCATATGTTTGTTTTCTACATTGACATAAAACCCGCAGTTCCTGTTTCATCATTTTCTGGAATAAGAGTTAATTCCTCTAATAGCAAAAGGTTGCTTCTTTCCTTGCATAATTCTTCTCGACATTTCTTACGTCATTATCATAAAGCAACCACTAGCATTTCTGTTATTAGCGGCATTTATGTAAACCCGGTGGGAGCGGCTTCAGCGAGTCCGGCATGGGACCAGGCAAGACTATCTCGACTGTCTCGTCGTGCACACTTTCTCATAAAACGCCACTATGTCTTTCGCTTACTGGTTTTGCAGGCTCGTTACGCCTACAGTCGCCTCTGGTGGCACAATGACTCGCAATGATTTAGTCGAAGACTGAGAAATGCTTCCGCAATGTAGTAGTACCTCTAACTTATGCGAAAGTTTTAGTCCAGTTTTATTATTGATAACTTCGGATGAGCATTCTGGACAAGGCGGGTTATAAAGCATAGCCGGGTTCTTCGACTGATTTCAACCTCACTATTACACCGTCGCGTTCAAAGACCACCTTTGTGATTTTCGATAGAGAGCCCGGCTCTTTTGATAGCTTTAACTTCCCGGGTCAAGTTCAACCTATTCGTCTTGGTTACTAACTTTTAGCTTTTAACCTTTGTAATGAAGTATTTCAATTTTAGCCAATTTATGCATGATTCATAATGCTCGTTACAGTGAATAAATGTTTGCCAAATATTTGGCATATATTATAAAAAGTGAAAGAACAAGCAGGTAACTTGTAATGTAGCATATTCTTAGTTTAAGTATTTACGATTTGAATGTATGTAATTTCGGTATTTATCTATTCGATTCGCATTTAATTTGCTGGAAAATCATTTCTTTGTAAATTTTGTACAAACATTTACTATCCAAGAACCTATCTGTTCTCTTGATGAGTCCCTTTACATTTAAGTAGAGTGGGGTTTTAAATGCATTTCTGCCGCTTTTAGTAAATCATCTCTACAATTTTCACGTACTAATTGATTTCACGATAATAGTGAGTAAATATACGATTGTTGACATTGTGAAAGTGGGCGCAGAAAAGGACGTTAGAAAGTTAGCACTCATAGTCTGCTGGCTGCCTTCGCCGCGGCCTGTGGCATGCTCTAATTCTTAGTTAGGCGGCGCCAACAAATCTAAAAGCTAAAGGTTCTAGTACTAGTGATTAATTTTATAGAACACTTTTCGCGCGGACAGGCGATTGAAGAATTAATAAAATTACAGGCTTTTTTTATATATCATGAAGAGGTGAACGGCTGAAGAATTGTGTCAGCAACAGCAGCAACATCAGTAGTAGTAGTAGTAGTAGTAGTAGTAGTAGTAGTAGTAGTAGTAGTAGTAGTAGTAGTAGTAGTAGTAGTAGTAGTAGTAGTAGTATTAGCAGTAGCAGTAGCAGTAGTAGCAGCAGCAGCAGCAGCAGCAGCAGTAGCAGTAGCAGTAGCAGTAGCAGTAGTAGTAGTAGTAGTAGTAGTAGTAGCAGTAGTAGTAGTAGCAGTAGTAGTAGTAGTAGTAGTAGTAGTAGTAGTAGTAGTAGTAGTAGTAGTAGTAGTAGTAGTAGCAGCAGTAGTAGTAGTAGTAGTTGTTGTTGTTGTTGTAATAGAAGTAGTAGTCATCAGCACTCATTTTAGTCATTACTACTAATTACTATTTTAGCATATCCAATCAAGGGCAGTCGTTACAGTCGACGTTAGACATATTGATCATTAAAAGGCCTCATTAGTCATTTTAGTCATTTCGGCTAATTTTAGACATTTTTCGTCCTGTGTAATCAATTGTTGTCGTTACAGGTTGTTCTAAAACATATTAATTATTAGAAGTCATTAGTAGTCATTACTAAGAAGTAGCAGTAGTTGTTGTAGCATTCATTAGTAATCATTTAGTCACTACTAGTCATTACTAAGTATTTTAGGCATTTCTAATCAGTGGCAGTCGTTACAAGTCCTCATTATACATATTGGTCATTATTATAGTCATTAGTATTTATTTATTTATTTATTTATTTATTTATTTATTTATTTATTTATTTATTTATTTATTTATTTATTTAAGTACCCTCAGGGCCCGAGGGCATTACAGAGGGGAGTGGGGTACAATAAATTAAAAAAAAAGGGAAAGAAGAACAGCAATCAGTATTAAAACAAATGTGAACAGTAGTATGGCTGGCACACATAAGCAAGTTACAACAATATAAGAATGCAAATTATTAGCTACTGACACAGACGTATGAGCGAATTATATAAGCACACAATTATACCACGTGAGCAAAACAACAATGTTACTAGCAGGAAGGAAAAAAAGTTGCTGAAATATACCGTCATACACGTAATCAGCAGCACAATTCGGGAGGAAGAAGAGAAAAAAAAAGTTTATCAAAAACCACAGATGAACTAAAAACTATAAGCAAATGGCAGTGTGGAAGAATTCAATGCACTATGTTAACATCAGATTAGCTAAAGCAGATTTAAACGCAGAATGGTCACTCACTTCAACAACCCATCGGGAAAGGCGATTCCATTATGCCGATGTGCTGGGGATGAATGAGTTGTAGAAGTTATTTGTTTGGCACGACGGAATACCAACTTTATGACGGTGATCGATCCGAGCAGACATGTAGCAAGGTGGTGTAATGAATTTTCTCTTAAGGATGGGGTTATTATAGTAGATCTTATGAAATAGACAAAGACGGAATATATTTCTACGTTGAGACAGTAGTAATTTTAGTCATTTGTAATCAATTGTAGTCGTTACAAGTCGTTTAAAGACATTTATTATTAGAAGCCATAAGTAGTCATTACTAAGCAGTTATTATTAGGCCATTTTACTCAATATAAATTTCATTTATTCCAACATCAACATTACAGATACATACGACCGTGAACAAAAAAACTGGACTTGACAGGGTTCACGGCCCCTTGACATGGCATTGGCAGCAAATGGGGATGCAACACAACGCATTAAGTATGGAAGGATTTGATACAAAATCAAGACATAAGCGAGGAGAATAGCAAGATAAACAAAGTTTTTAATGAAGCATACAATATATGGAGCAATGAAGAAAAAGGCAAAGGCGTAAATATTGTCGCTATAATACATTTACAAAAACAGTACTGCCGCTATGAAACATATCGATTGTTTAGAAGCGATGAGAACACATTGCGTAGCATCTAGCAGCCATAGTTAGTTCGTGTTCGAGGTATTTTCCGCAGTACTACTCATTACTGAGCATTTTTAGTCATTTCTAATCAATTGCATTCTGCTGAACGCATCAAAGTTCACCGGCGTTTTATAACTGGTTTACAGAAAAGGCGCAGTACCTGTCACGTGCGGAATCGCGCTGACACATCTCGCGAGCAAATCTCGCCTATGCGGGATTTTCACCATAAGCCTGTAAAGACTTCCGCGCAATAAATGAGCGAGCTGTTCGTAGCATCAGGTTACCAGAATGGTGCGAAATACGTTGCAATTGCGAAGGAATTGGAGGATTTTCGAATTCTTGAAAAAACATAGAAAACATTACCATAGCCGTAACCCACACATTCATTAACGCAGCGCTCGAATGTGCTATTCCAGGACAAATTACAAAAGCATGCCATACGATGACCAGGTATAGGAAATTAAAACTACCTTATTGTTCATTAAACAAAGCGCACAGAATAGAAGAACAGCTCTTCAGGTAATATGTCAGATAGGAAATGCAAAGAACCGATCTTCATTTGGGGAATTTCACAACGTCAACGGGTCATTCGGTTCATTCGGTTCATTCGGTTCATCCCTGATAGTGAGTGAAAGAAAAACAAAAAAGAGTGTTCAGTCACGTCTCCCTGCCTTTTTATGTCATAGCCTTGTCAGTGGTGGTCAAATCTTATGTGTACAAAATTTAGGTGAAAATCAATACTGGCATTGTTTGATATTAACCTTTTAAAACAGATATGCGTCAGCACCGTTTTTGAAAAAGGAATTTTAAGAGAAAATTCCGAAAATTGTGGACCCTGGAATGAAATCTCCCAGGCTTGTTTAGGATGTATAGACCCCTTTCGTAAATGTTAAATCAGCTTCACCTCTATGCTGCATTCCCCTCTAATGGAGGAACAGCAATGTATTGAAACATTATATTATGGCCATAATTCATATCATTTATGCATCAGAACATATTCGCATAATTGCTCTATTACCACTACATGCATCTGTGTAGAAGCAACATGCGATTTCAGGTCTATATCGCCGTTTTTCTGGCGGCCAGTGACGCCATGTTTGGGGAAAGAAGCAGCGTGGGAAAGCCTACTTAACGATTTTTGCAACGATTTTGATGTACAAAGCATTTATTTTGTACATCACCAAGGAAGCACAGATGAGGCAGCAAAGAAAACCACTTTTTTTTTCTTTTTGCGCGATTACTCAGCAGAATCCCAGTTCTTGCTCCTCGAAATTCAAGCCTCAAGTGATTTCTTCTTCTGCTCATCAATTTGCACATCTGCAATGATGTGTTAAAATTTGCCCCATTAACAAAAAGGTCACAGAGGTTTGATGTCGTACCACCTAAAACTCGGCAAAACGTACGGTTCACTTAATGTGTTTATGATGTTCAATTTTCTGGACACATCTGTAATAAAATTGTGGAAACTTGGACCATTTCACAAAAATATCCAAGAGGTTTAACGTGATTTCACCCGAAATTTGTGCCCACTTGGAGAATTTATGATGGCCATTTGTTTGGGGATCTGAGGCAATGCTTTAGTTTGTACATGCAAAAGCTTTTTACGACCATCGAACTGGACGCGGTCCATTACACTTGAATATTACTTTTTATCCAGTTTGGCTCCGGTTGATTTCCAGGTGACCTGGGTCAAATTTCAGAGGTTGCCCGACGCACCTCTGAGATTGATCATCGAACTAAGCACAGTCTGTTTTTTGTTTAGTTTGGGCAAGGGCCGAATCCAAGATGGTCCACCCTTAAATTAGCGTGGTTTTTTACTAACGGTTTCGAAATTCGCGTTGGTTGTTGATGGCGTCGCAGTCCTATTTCACCAATCTGCATTTCTACGCAAGACTGACAAGATTTCTGCTCGGGGTTGTACTGCTTAATTAGCCGCTTACTAACACGTTCTGCGAAGTCTTTTTTTAGACTATGTGCAGTGGCTGTTAAGATTGTGGCGTAAACAGCGTAAAGTACTTTACTAGCCTTACTACGCGAAAATCCGTATGGCGTTGTTGTAAACATTCGATGGCACCCATAACGATGGCGTGACAATAATTGTTGTCTAGCCACCGAAGCGGCAGTTGGACGACGGAATGCGCAACAGATACCCTCGTAAAAGTGATATCGATGCGCAATTACAGCGTGCGACAGGGGAGTTTAAAACTCTCTCGATTTCCTTGTAGCTCTCACAAAACGCGCTGCAGCTTTGTGGACAATCATGCGCCTCATTGCGTAAGTAAAATAAATTTCTGGTTAGCATATGCTCCAACAAGCCATTGTTAGTACCAAAGGATGATAATCCAATGCGTTTTGTTGAATTATGATCAAATTACAGCTGACAAAACAAAAAGAACCGGTGCTTGCTGTCGAACAGGCCAAGCTTAGGCACTACATAATTCGTAAACATTGTGTATTCATGCTGGGCTAGTGGCTAGTTACTACAGCTCGGTAGCCAAATCATTTTATGGTTATCATCGTCATCATCATCATCAGCCGGATTGTAGTCATTGGAGGGCGAAGGCCTCTCCCATTATCCTTCAACTAACCCGGTCCTGTGTTAGCTGCATCCACTTGACCCCTGTGAACTTAACCTCATCCGCCCACTTAATTCTCTGCCGCCCCTGCTACGCGTTTCTTTCCTCAGAATCTATATGGTTACCCTAAGCGACCATCGGTTATCCTCTATTCACACTACATGTCGTGCCCATGCCCATTTCTTCTTCTTGATATCCACTAGATTGTCATTAAATCGAGTTATTTCTCTGGCCTACTCTCCACGCTTCCTATCTCTTAACTTTACACCTAGCATTTTTCGTTCCATAGCCTTTTCTGGTGAAGGGGTGCGTTATGGAGTTTGGTCACCCTGATCAACACGCACACCAGAGGCAGGATACCCCGCGTCTGCTAAATTTAAGATCTCCCTGTGCTCTGACGTTGCCTTGGGATGAATGAATGAATGAATGAATGAGTGAATGAATGAATGAATGAATGAATGAATGAATGAATGAATGAATGAATGAATGAATGAATGAATGAATGAATGAATGAATGAATGGTGTCAAGACATGAAATTCAACCCTCCAGTTTTATTACTTTATCTAGAGCCACTCTCGGGTTATCATTATCTGGGCGTCCATGGGCAATTAGTGGTCATTCGACAAAATACGACTCGCGTGTTCACACCTTTGGGGCATTCTTTCAATTATGTACACCCAGTGTATTACGTGCGCGAGTAAACGGTAGGCGAAATGTTTTACCGCATTTTTATTGTGCACTTTATGACGCTGTATAAGCAGTTTTTTACTGTGCAAGATGAGAGCTAAATAAGCTTCGAAATAACATGTAATTTATTACGCTTTGCTTTGCGCCGCGAACGAATGCGAATGCTGCATGACCAGCTGGGGCGGCCTTTATTTAACGCAAAAATTGCTCGAGCGATGGAGACTACCCTTTTCACCTGGCCTAGGAGTATCCACGTTGCCTTAGACTCAATCGGTTGTTTTGAGAAAACATGCGACACGTATGTGGTACATGAAAAGGCGTTGATAAATGATTCTGGCTACTGAACCCTTCTGTGCGCTTCTGTGCTTACTGACAGTAGCATGCGCTCGCGTGGTACTGTCAGGAAGTGTTTCTTCGATCGCACGTGTATCACATCAAAGGTCACCGGCTGTCTTGTACCGCTAATATTGTAATAGAAAAATGAGTCTTATACGTTGTTGTTTTACCGCATCGAAGAAAAATGAGGCGAAATAACTTGAGGGAAGGTTTACCCCGCTCAATCAAAGCTGACAAAGCGAAAGCTCGCGACTCCTCAGTGAATGTCTGGGGACCTCAAGGACACCACAGCCGGGTCTAGACGACACGAAGGTGTGGAGGGAATTTTGAAGGCAGAAGTCCCAGGACGCGAGCCAGATGGGCAACGGTGGCAGTAGAGTGAAAGGGTAGCCATGGGACTAGAAGGCTGTGTGGCATTGTGTCAGCCAATGTTGTATATTTGTGGATATATGCCTGTACGAATGAAGCTTGCCAGGATGTGCGAAGAAGCAGGTGTGCGATGTAGAAAAGCGAAGCAGCTGCAGAAGAGTCAAGGTGTTATGCTTTCTGCCGATCCTGCTGGCGTTCCTACGGGGAAGTAGTACGCGGGATGAAATTTCGCAGCCTCTGCCAGCAGTAAAACTCTGCAACATAAAAGTATGTCTCTTTTATTTATTTAAACGCCCGTCTAGACGCAAGTGGAAGCTTTTGTGCCGATAACTATCCAAAGCACCGTATTTCCGAGCGCAGACACACGGGTCGCCTCCTCGAGCAGCTATGGAGGCAACACCGCAGCCTCCGGTGGTTGGTTGCTCAGTCTGACAAGAAAACGTGTAATACCATCTTGTCGCCAAAGTCGATTCCTGGTTGTAGATCGCGGCAGCTCAGGTAACTGAAGAAACTCGATGTCCACAGGCAGCCTCGTGCATTGCTTTCGACTGAAACTCCACACTGGTAACTTGATCCACTGCCTTGAATATTTTGTTTTTGTGCACGGAAAGAATGCCATAACTATGAACTCAATAGAAAGAAGTGCTTTCTACGTTGCAGTGTCCGTAAATAAGAGCCCTGTAGGGAGAAGGTATCGGCCTCCAGCGGTCGTAAATACGGAATTCGGAGCGCAGGTTTATAAAGGAACGCTCCTCCAGCCAAAAAGAATCGTCTCAAGTACGCGCACAACTTCAATGAAATAAAGGGCCTGTGCGAGGCACACCCTAGAAACGGCTGCGAAAAGAGCGACAGAAAAAGGTCCATAGTAAAGGTGCTGCCTTTGGCGCTCGGGATTCGTAAATGTTACGCTGACTGTCTCGCGGCTCTGCGAGATCGCCGTTTTGACCACGCCTTTGCGAGCCCGAGTGGGTGAGTTGTAGGATGTTAGAAGCGTCGCGTCGCGGCGTGCGCCAAAACTAGGTGCTTTGTGAAGTTGACAAGATTCCCCGAAACGGGGCGCTCGCGCCGCGAGGCTGCTGCTGTTATATTGCTGTGCGCGGGAAGCGGGAAGCGCTCCTCTATCGAACTGATCGAACTCATCTACTAACTGCGCCTCTTATTGTGCTTCTTATACCACGGCCTGTCACGAGGTGAGGAGGAGAGCGCGCTCTCCACACCAAGGTATATGTACTATTACAGTGCCTAGAATATACTAGGCACTATAGTACTATGGTAGCTATCGAAGGCTCCATAGACGCCCATACGTACAAAGCATGGCGGCTCATGGGCTCCAGCGACCAATTAAAATTGGGGGGCCATGACGTGAAATGACGTCACGTCATGAAATAAATCACAATGAAAAATGCATGTCGGAGACAGCACAAACAGTAGCGCTCTTTAGGCGGGCTAATCATCTCAATGATCACAGCCGAGGCATGGAAAAGGCTTGAAGTGCCTGCCACAAAGCATCACCAGAGAAGGAACATGCATGTACAGAAAACAAAGCTATGACAGCTGCAATTTAAATAAAAATGTCATGAAAGTAGGCGCACCAAGGCACACGTGGAGCACAAATCACAGTATTACTCTGCACATTTAAATTCTTCGGCAGAACGAATACACAGTTTTCAAGGCAATTTAAAGGTTGCACCAGTCAAGACAGCTTTAGCATCAACAAACGTGCTTAACACAGGAACATTAGAGCATACATGAGTGTATGTGCAACATCCAGATCTGCTCACCGGTGAACGTCAGCCGGGAAGTGCCACAGAGCATCACTTCCTCACTTTGTGCGGGCTCATCTTGCGATAAAGCCCTAAGCCCGATACAATGCTGCAAAAAGGCTTCGCCCTGCCCGCACGTCGAAGGAGACGAAAGCGAAAAAAAAAAAAACACGGCTGCAGAGGGATATTAAATCTCATCAAACGGCGACAGAGCAGCGACCAGCAAGGATGTCGAAATCTTTGCAACCGTGATATTTTCAGACTTGCGAACTAAATTTATACGCTTTCCCGGGCGCACCATGGCCCACGCCACAGCAGGCGGCGATAAGAAGCCATTTCGTGCTTCGTGAGCTTCGTTATCTCTGTTGCCTTGGTTACCTCTGGTTGCCTACTTCGCAAGAACTAAACAAGGCCTGAAAAGTTTTGTCAAGACCGATGCAACATCAAGGGGGCGCGATAAAAGTATTGCAAGATATGTTTTTTTAATTAAGAATGTCTTAATAAAATAGCTTACCTCATTCACAAGCAAAGTTATCAAAACGTCTATCTTCTTATGTTGACTGATACTTTTTAATGTATAGTAGCATAATTTCTTAATCTAAGTGATTGGCCCCCGACCTGTGGCTATGCTGCGGTACCGCTAAACCGCTTTTGGGCCTAGCCTTCGCCACCACTCTACTTCCGCCATGTCCATACAACCAGCCGCGCATGCATCTGCGTGGCGATCTTAACAGTAGCCCGCGGCGTCTTGTGTGCCAGCGTTTGTGGCCTTTCAGTGGCTTTACCAATACTTTCTGTCACCAGCGTGCGGAATGAAATGAAGACGACCCGCTGCGGCTTGCCTCGCACTTCTTTTCTGACATTCTATACACCACGCGTTAGTCAGTCTCTGGGTCTTTTTATTCTTTTGTAAGCTTGCGTTCGCTTTTTAAGGTTTGGCACTGTACAGTTTGCATGCATCACCCTGATCTCTGTAAAGTGCTTAAAGATCTCATTAGCTTCCAAATAAAGGGAAATCTCGACCAGCGAAGCTGCTAGGCTATTGAAGTAACATGCGCGTTTAGTCCCGAATATAAAGCCTCAACCCACACGTGAACTTTAACATATTTACCTAGAGTGATCGGATCCGTTAATTAGATTTTCATACTGTGGTCCGCTTCGTACAGCAGTGAAGCAGATTGTATAGTCGTGAGAAAAAGTCGTATACAACATGCAGCCGGTGGTGGAGCTCGTGAAAACTCCATCGAAACGCCATCTAGCGACAGCGACAGGGACAGCGACTGTGACACACACATGCCGATAAAATTGAGCACCAGCACGATTATCTAGATTCCAGACAGCGGTTGCGAGATAGTGCTGCAACTCAGTTTTCGCAGGCTCCACCACCAGCTGTGTGTTGTAGACCTCTTTTTACAAGTATGTTAAGAAGGGTACCTAATGCGTATCTCACAAATAAGCGCTTCATGCCAGAAAAAGCTGGAGGGCAGTTTTCTCAAAGCTCGTGGTCTGTCCACTTTTGCTCATGACTCTACATACGGCTCTTGAATTCCTTTCCGGCTCCGTTTTCCCAGTCCGCATGTTTGGCCCATTTCCATTATTTCACCTAATTTTACTCACTGCTGTTGTCAAAACACGTTCTTTTAAATGTATACGAATTGTTTCACCCCCTTAAAACGCGCAAACAATAGATCATAACAGGTCGCGGTGACTGCGGCTGTTATCCCCATGCAGAATTATGCACGTTGCATAAAGCAGGAGCCTTGTGGTGCGAGCGCCTCCCTGCGAAAATGCGCATCATCTCGACGAACACCTTGTTTTGGTATGTCACGAGAAGCGGCACCAACAGCCATGCATTTAGATAACAATCATGAACGGCCCCGCCACCGCGACATGAAACGTTAGGAGTCTATGGCCTGTAGCAGTCACGCAAAGTCTTCTGGAGCGAAGCCAACCAATGGTAATGTCACAGCAGCACCTCTTGCGGCATCCCATCGTGTGGCATTCCTCGTGTTTTCGGCGCGTACGGCTTTGCCACCTGAAAGAAGGCTCACTGTCGCCACTGGCGGCGGAAAGTGCCAACTTGTTGGTGCTCACCTCACTATTCACTATAAATGAACGCATGCTTGCATTCTGTAATAAAAACGCTTAAATATCTAAGTAAAATATTCGTAATATTGCACGGTATACTTTCATGCATTGGAAAAAAAGTGTTGGCTCGAAATGTACTGCTTCATGCTGTATTCGCTTTCGAGAGCGTATCGGCAGAGAACAAACAGAAAAAGGTGACAATCCCTTGAGCGAGTGTGTAGGCAGATGGTGAGTAAATCAAGATAATGTGAACTTCGATATTTTGTTGGTAATAATAAGCGGCGCTGGCTCGTTGCATTGCTCAGTCTGCTATGTTTGAAACGAGGAAGCAGCACGGCGCAGGGTGCACTCGTGTGGCTTTATCTCAGCATTTATTGTCTGCTGCTTTCGAGCACTCCGCGCTATCATCATTCCATGACTTCCGTCCCCATGCCTAGTCATGGTAGATGATTAAGGTTTCAATCATGCGACCGATCGTAAAGGTTGAATATAATCACTACCACCATCTAAAAAGGGCGCAAACATGATGTCTTCTTGAGCTATCGGAACGAGCAGTTTAAGTGCTGGTTCTCTGTCACGACTTCAATCACTACATATTTTAGTAGGTCAGTACTATTCACCATCCTAGCGACAGGGCTGTCTAACTCTTAGCGAAAAAAAAAATCATATAGAGAACTCGCGACATTCTTTTACCTTTTTGGCCAGAATTTTAAAAAATCACATCTGTATTCCCACGATATACACTGTACTGATGTGGAGGTAGCGAAAAAAAGCTGCTAACTAATAACGGTTCCCGAAAATGAATTCTAAGGGGCAGCAGTACTGCACAGGAGTGTATTTGGTGGAGTTAACTCCACGGAGTGCTTTACCCATTAGAACTGCAAATTTTTCAACCTTGGCACACGGGTTTCTTGTGTGCTGAAAATAATAAACTCTCGAAAACACACCCAAGCGACTGCAGTTTCATTTCCCACTTCCGCAGCTTTATATCCAAGGAAAATAAAATGGGAAATAATACCCCAGTCACACGGGCAAGTTTAGTGACACTTTCACGAAGTGCACTTACATAGGAAGAATGACCATTTCGGTGCTCGCTTTCACACGGCAAGATCAAGTGCCATTTTGAAATGACAGTAGTGCCGATGCGGATGCTGCAGCCCTATGTGAAAATTAATTAGTTCTTACGGAAATACCTTAAAATTCAATTTTATTGCAAACACAATAACTTCAAGCTAATATTCAGTTTATTTGTGCATTTGAGTACATGGTTTTGGCTAAAAAAGCATCGCGATGTCACACGGGCATGTTAGCTTGACCGCGCTTTTTGCTAACGAACATAGTTACTGCTGTTTACATGCAAAACCGACCTCGTTTTATGCTATAGTTATGCTGCTAACCGCAGTTATCGCGAACGTAGCTTTGCGACTTTGATTTGCATCGTTAACCGAGAAAATGCCGGTAGCGCCTACATATGGAGCGGAATCACCGGTGTTCGAGCGCGAAAAGCACGAGCTGTACGATTGAGAACAGCGTGCATATTTTCACACGAAATCATGTCCAACGGCGCAGCACATACGGCAGCATCGTCACGTCTTCACAGCGTTTGCTTGGCGTGTAGTTGATACACAACGTCGAAAAAGGTCCGGTTTCACCAGCATCACGAAAGTAGGCGAGAAGTTCGCAACGTTCACAGCACCGGATGCTACTAGCTTTCCGTTGTAGTGCCGCCCGTGAGCGTCTGTTGAACGGTAGAGCGCGCGGTGCAAGCAGCGCTTGGTCGTGCGCTCCTTCGTGGTCGTCGCTAGGCCTAGTTTGTTTCGCATTGAAGTTTCAGTGGGCGGCGCTTTCGTATGGTCAGCTTAATAGGATATATGGCTCACTCGTGGCACTGTCTTGTTGTCAACCTTACTGTCTGTTGATAATAAGTTAAAGGCTCAATTCAAATCGACGACGACAATTAGGAGCGGAAATAGCGTATACTTGTACTGCAAGGGTGCTGGGCCGCGCCGCCGGCGACGATGGCGCGATGGAAGTTGTGAGCAGAAATTTGCTTCTGTCGCAGCAATTACTCCTGCTAGCTACTCGATACGGGTCAACGATCCACAAGAAGTAATAATTACTGACATTGCTTTGCTTTACTCCAGGGATTATTATTTACGGGAAAAACAAATTCTCCCACACTTTTCTGACGCCGGTGACAGAGGGGCCGAATGCGCCTCAAAGGTGCTGGCTTGGCACTGGCGGCTTGCGGGCGGAAAAGCGGTGGTGTCTGCGGCCGGCGCTTGAGCGAAATGCTGCCGTGTCAAGTGACGACTTTCTAGAGACTGGGTAACAAATAACTCCAACTGCGTTGATGCAGCTTGAGTTATCGTATACCATCGAAGTGCAGCAGCAGACGAACGCCTTCGCCTTAGCGCAATTAAGCACTGAGCGAGTGTAGCTATTCAAGTGTACGCATCGTTTTTAGTTGGTGACAGCTTAAATATCTTGCCTATTAATAGAAACGCTCATGAAATTACGATAAACATTTCGAAACACTGTAATTTGCAATAATGTTGAGTGATATGTGAGTGCACTGCTGTTGAGACCATGTTGAGACTACACACTCGCCTGCCGGGCAAAGTGTAGTGAGTTCGCCAAACTCACTCCGAGCCGAGGGTGCTCGGCGGCGAATGTCATTAAAGTTCATCGTGTGACACGATGCGAAGGACACTAAACACGAGGGCACTCGTTGAAAGTGACACTAAACTTGCTCGTCTGACCGGGACATAACACGCCTTTATGCACGGTTTGCTTTGGACAGATTAAATGCTCTCTCTGGAACTGTTTTCGGCGTGAAGGAAATTGATACCCTCTGGTAGCAACAGCGATCTGTGCACGCTGTGCAATGGTGCTGACGATAATATAATTAAAGAAGCAAAGTTAACCAACTATGCACGCATGGTTAGGTAAGGACGGTATTAAGAATCTATCGACAGCCGCCGAGTGTTTCCGCATTTAAAATTCATTCTGCATTATTTTTAAAACAGTCACTATTTCAAGGTACTAACGCTAATGAAGACAAGATGTCTTCTAATGTCGCTCACACGTCGAATTAGCGATCATTAAATAACTATGTAGAACTCGCACCGCTTTTCAACTAGCGGCAATTGGCTGTTTACATCTCATTAATTTTTGTGGAATAGTGATAATGGAATACGTATGCTTGTTTCAAATTCTTCTTGCCGGTGAGCATGCTGCAGTGATTTGGAGAAAAGGGCAATCATGCCATCATTTTCAAGTTAAACATGAAGCTGTATGTAAGACTTGACTACTATGAAGGCTAGGAAATAGCGCACTAATGAGCAAACGAACGCGTAAATTCCGACTGGCTTGGTTGGTTTGTGGGGTTTAACGTCCCGAAGCGACTCAGGCTATGAGAGACGCAAAACATTCGGCCTGTTCTTTGAGGTAAGCAAAATCAAATCACGTTCCTGAAAGTTGTCTTCAAAATGAGATGCAATTTAACATAGCACGTGGCGGTACGTTAATTTAATTCAGCCACATAGTTGTGATCTGACAGCCGACTTCGAATGACGACAGGACGCACTAACTTCGAACAGCTAGAATGTATAAGCGCCTTTTTATACTCACTGGCGCCACACAGGAAAAAGCATCTATTCTCTAAGAGCAGATGACCCAACAACAACTATGAGTCATAATTAATCAATGTATGCCTAGTATCCTACATGGAGGATGCCGCATTTTTGTGACGTAACTACGGAAATTTGTTTCAAATCATTGCGCCCACTAGTCCAGTTTTAAAAACAAAAGTTGTCTTGTCCAAGTACTGCGTAGGGTGGGCTAAAGAATTGACGCGTTTGAATTGTGGTGCTGGCGAAGACTCTTGAGAGTTCCTTGGACTGCCAGAAGATCAAATCAGTCGATATTGTCGACTATAAACCCTGACTGCTCATTGGAGGGTCAAATTCTAAAGTTAAAGCTCAGCTACTTTGGTCATCTGATGAGAAGAGAGGAGTCGCTGGAGAAAGATTTGATGTTGGGAAAGGTTGACGGTCACCGGAGAAGGGGTAGGCAGCGAACGCGATGGTTAGATGGCATCCTCGAAGCACTCCAGATGAAGTTATGTGATGTTAGGAAGATAGTGAGAGACCGGAAAGCGTGGCGTGAATCGGTCCATATGGTCACGAAGAGTCGGACACGACTGAACGACTGAGCTGAACTGAACTGCTCCTGAGTACGTTCCCGCCCACTCTGGAACTAAGAAGCCGCATATTGCCATCTGCGTTCACTATGCCGGATGATACCGCCTCGACATCGTCACCCCTCCCAACCACGGTCCTCTGCTCTGGAGCTCTGCGGCAGCGTGACCCATGCCTCTTCAGTGGCACGGCCGATCAAGACGTCGACGATTGGTTGTCGACGTACGAGCGTGTCAGTAGCTACAACAGATGGGACGACACTACCAAACTAAGTAACGTAATCTTTTATCTGACTGACGTGGCGAACCTCTGGTTTCGCAACCATGAGGCAGACCTGCCATCTTGGTCTGCATTTAAGAAGAATTTTTCGGAAGTGTTCGGCCGCCCTGCAGTTCGCAAGCTCCGAGCAGAACAACGCTTGCGCGAGCGCACTCAGCAGGACGAAGAGTCGTTCACGAGTTATATAGAAGACATCGTTGACCTCTGCAAGCGTGTCGACCCCCTAATGTCCGAAGCGGATAAGATCGAAAACATCCTAAAGGGCATCTCTCGGACGCGTGCCAGATGCTGTGGGTAAAAAGTCCTGCCATGGTCAGTGACATGATCAAACTTTGCCAGAGCTATGACGAGCTTCGTAAAAAGCGTGCTTCTACCCGGCGGTCCACTGGTAGAGACGACGCCATCTCTGCACTAGCGCTGGGCGGTTCAACTCCATCAGAGGACAGCCCTTTGCTTCAACAAATCAAAGTGTTCGTTCGAGAAGAGGTCGCCCGCCAGCTATCACTGATCCCTCAGTTACAGGATACTGGCCACCTTGTTCCTGACATGGCTCCGTCTTTGGCCTCTACCATACGGCGTGCCGTGCAAGATCACATCGCTGATCTTCCGCACAGCTCCATGCTCCCGCCCAGCCCTGTGCTGCCGCCCAGCCCCGTGCCGGCGCAAGTAACGGCACCACTGACTTACGCCCAAGTTGCGGCCAGGCCGCTAATGCCATCAGCACCTCTTTCCTACCAGGCCGCTCCTTCAAACCTTCCTTCGCCTTTGCCTGGGTCTGCATTCCATGTCCCTATTCCAAGGGTACGCCAACGCCCTACGAACCCATGACGAACCGCCGACAACCGGCCAATTTGCTACTCTTGCGGGCTGCCGGGCCATGTCGCACGCCTTTGCCGCCAACGACTTCCACCTTCTCGAGCTGACCTGTGGAACTACTCCTACGATACGGACCAGCCCTCGCCGAGAACTCCGCCCGGTTCCGACTTTGTATCTCGCGGCAATCAAACGTGTACCACTCGCCGATCACCTTCCCCTCGTCGCCGTTCCCCGTCCCCACTTCGACGTTCTACCGGCACTGTTGAGGGAAACTAACAGTCGCAGTTCCCGGGGCAATAACTGCGCTTGGTTAGAACTCTTCAAGTCCTCGGTGTTCTCCCACTAACGTAATACAAGTGTTTGTCGACGACGTCGCAATACTCGCTCTTGTCGACACGGGCGCTGCCGTATCCGTCATCAGTGAAGATCTTTGCCGTCGTCTTCGTAAGGTGACCACCGCGCTTTCCGACTTTTCGCTTCGCACCGCCTCATCACAGCGCATTCATCTCTCAGCGGCGTGCACGGCCCGTGTTCCAATCGAAGACGTCTTATATACCATCGAGTTTATTGTACTGTCTTGCTGCTCACACGACATCATCCTGGGCTATACGATTTCCTTTTCACCCATCGTGCCGTTATTGACTGCGCCCGCGCGGAAGTTTCCTTTTTACCTCTTTGTGATACCGTCTTGTGTGACGTCCCTACCCGGTCTGCAAAACTCCTTGTCGCCAATGACAAAAACATTCCTCCCTTTTCTGCTGCCCTCGTTCCACTCTCCTGTGAAAGCGCTACTGCTTCAACGGTCTTCTTCACATCTTCCTACGCCGCATCCCGCCATCCCTGCCTCCTGCTTCCATTTGCGGTTCTCAAGTTCGAAGATGGCCTTAGCGCAATTTACGTCTCAAATCCATTTTCGTGCCCGTCCGTCCTGCTACGCGGCGAGTGTCTCGGTCGTATTGAAGAACTTGATCCCGCGCTTGTAAATACTCTTCCTGCCACGCCTACTTCATTAGACGTTAATGTTCTCAGCTCTTGCGATATAGCGACCGCTTCGACACCACCCGATGTTCTTCAACAAGCTATTGACGCAGATCTTCCACCCGCACAACGCGATCAGCTCGCTGCTCTTCTACAGAACTTCACTTCTACCTTCGACCTTCCTCACACTGCTCTGGGTCGCACGTCTACCATTACGCACACAATCGACACTGGTACAAACGCACCTTTACAACAGCGTCCTTATCGCGTGTCAGCCTCTGAGCGCCAAGTCATTGCTGATAACGTGGACGACATGCTTCGCCGGGGCGTCATACAGCCATCTAACAGTCCATGGGCTTCTCCGGTTGTTTTGGTCACCAAGAAAGATGGTTACATCCGGTTTTGCGTCGATTACCGTAGACTAAACAAGATCACGCGCAAAGATGTCTATCCTCAGCCGCGAATCGACGACGCCTTGGACTGTTTACATGGAGCCGAGTATTTCTCCGCATTGGATTTGCCCTTTGGCTACTGGCAGGTACCGATGGCTGATGATGACCGCTCGAAAACTGCCTTTATAACACCGGACGGCGTATACGAGTTCAACGTTATGCCCTTTGGCCTTTGCAATGCCCCAGCTACTTTCGAGCGCCTGATGAACACTGTTCTTCGTGGACTCAAGTTGCAGACCTGTCTTTGTTATCTGGATGATATCGTAGTTTTTTCTACCGACTTTTCTTCTCACCTTCTCCGCCTAAAGCATGTCCTCACGTGTCTCGCCGACGCTGGGCTTCAGTTGAATTTGAAGAAGTGCTACTCCCACCAAACTTCGCGCAGTTGCAGAGTTTCCGAAGCCAACCTCCCTGAAGCAACTCCGGAGCATTATCGGCCTCCGCTCCTACTTTCGACGGTTCATCTTGAACTTCGCCTCTATCATCACTCCTCTGACCCAGCTCCTTGCCGTCAGCTGCGACCTTTCCTCCTGGACTCCAGCCTGCGACAAAGCCTTTAACACTTTACGCCGCCTTTTGGTTTCGCCTCCCATTCTACGCCACTTTGATCCGACTGCGCCTGCGGAGATCCACACTGACGCAGCGGTATTGGGCTTGGTGCCGTCTTTACCCAACGTAAGCCTCGTTTCAGCGAGTATGTTGTGGCATGCGCCAGCCGAACATGGACGAAAGCAGAGTCTAATTATTCAGTCACAGAAAGGGAATGTTTGGCCATTATATGGGCCATCGGGAAATTTCGTCCCTATGTGTATGGCCGACCGTTTTATGTTGTGACCGATCACCACGCATTGTGCTGGCTCGCCTCTCTGAAAGACCCATGTGGTGCCTTGCTCGCTGGGCTCTCCGTCTCCAGGAGTATGACATTCATGTCATATATTGGTCAGGTCTGAAGCATACGGACGCGGATGCTATTTCCCGCTCGCCATTGCCAAGTGATACCTCGTTGACCACGTCTGTGCTTACGATTTGTCTACTCTTGCCACTATCAACATGGCTACCGAACAGCGGAATGACCCCTGGATGAGGACACTTTTGAATCTTCTCTCAAGTCCTACTCCCGGTCATTCATCCAAAGCGCTCGTCCGGCAAGCCCACCACTTCTCCATTCGTAACGGTCTTCTCTATGGCCGCAATTATTTGCTTGGTGGACGGAAGTGGCTTCTAATCATCCCGCGTCATCTCCGCGCCGAAATTTGTGCTGCGTACCACGAAGACCCACAGTGTGCTCACGGTGGCGTATTGAAAACCTACACGCGCCTACGTCTGCGATTTTACTGGCGTGGAATGTACCGCTTCGTACATTTCGTGCACGCTTGCAAATCTTGTCAACGCCGAAAAACTCCTCAGAAGTCCCCTGTTTCGTTGCAGCCGCTACCCTGTCCTGCCCGTCCATTTGACCGCGTTGGCATAGATCTCTATGGCCCTCTTCCTACTGCTACCGCTGGAAACCGGCGGATTATCGTGGCAGTAGACCATCTTACTCGCTACACTGAAACATCACCGTTACCCTCTGCCTCAGCAAGAGACGTTGCTTTGTTCCTTCTCCACAACGTGATTCTTCGTCACGGGACTCCGAAGGAGCTGCTCAGTGCCCGCGGACGCGTTTTCTTGTCCGACGCTCTTGAGGCCCTACTGAAAGAATTTCGCATCATTCATCGCACCGATACAATCCTTACCACCCTCAGACGAATGGCCTGACAGAACGTTTCAACCGTACTCTGAGTGGCATGCTGGCCATGTACGTTAACGACGCTCATTCCAACTGGGACCAGGTTCTTCCCTTCGTAACCTACGCGTATAACACTGCGATACAGACCACCACTGGATTCCATCCCTTCTTTCTTCTTTACGGGCGCGCGCCAACCTGCACAATGGACGCGCTTTTGCCCTAACGCCCTGATTTTTCTGAATCAACGCCACTCTGGGACGCCGCCGAGTACGCAGAAGAATGCCGCCAGCTAGCTCGCTCGCTTAAAAAGGAAAACCAGTGGCAACAAAAACACCATCGTGACACTGGCTAGGCTCCTTCTTATGCACCCAACTCCTTGGTGTGGCTCTGGGTTCCTGCCACAACCGCCGGCCTTTCAAAGAAGTTTCTTGCTCGGTATCACGGTCCATACCGAGTCCTTCAAAAAACATCTCCTGTCAACTACGTAGTTGAGCCCGTTACGACCTCTGCGGACTTGCGTCGCCGTGGACGCGAAATAGTTCATGTGGACCGAATCAAGCCATACTACGATCCGTCTGTCCTTTCGGCTCCATGAGTCGCCAGGATGGCTCCTTCTCTGCCCGGGGGCAAAACTGTAGTGTGGTAATCTTCATCGTTATTGCCACTGACGTGCATCGCGTGCTGGCGCTCTCGAGGACGAAGAAGTTGGTCGTTAATTGTCTTCGTGGTTCGGTACGCCTGACGCTCCGCTGCGAATTCATCCTGAGCATCTGAATCCCTCTGCGTGGACTGAATAAACACACACCCCTACAAAATATATATATATATATATATATATATATATATATATATATATATATATATATATATATATATATATATATATATATATATATAGCGTTTGCAAGTATGGTATAGCCATGGAGAAGGTGTCTGACGCTGCGCTGGAGCCGCTTGATAACGCCACGGTTGGTTGTTGGTTTGTGGGGTTTAACGTCCCAAAGCGACTCAGGATATGAGAGACGCCGTAATGGAGAACTCCGGAAATTTCCACCACCTGGGGTTCTTTGACGTGCACTGACATCGCACAGCACACGGACGCCACTCCGTTTCGCCTCCAACGAAACGCAGCCGCCGAGGCCGGGATTCGATCCCGCTTCCTTGGGCCCAGCAGTCGAGCGCCGTAATCAGTGCGGCACCCCGCCGGGGCGATAACGTCACGCATGCGCAGAAGTATCAAGGAATATATATATATATATATATATATATATATATATATATATATATATATATATATATATATATATATATATATTGTGAAAGAAGGCCAGGTCCAGACGGCAAGGGCGTGAAGGCAAGGCAAGGTATGCCGTGTCAGCGTTTAATCTGATGGAGAAAAACCCAAGCGCGCCAGAGCCGGCGCCGCGGGACGATGATGATGGTATGTACAAGAGGAAGAAGAATATCATGGTATGTACAAATGAAAGAAGATCCGTGGAGAGCTCACACAATCTGCCCGGGGGGGGGGGGGCGGAAGCGGCCAGCCTGGCCGCTCCTAACCAACCGATGTACCGCGGCGCACAAACGGCTTCAAGCGAGATACATGAACAATTTCAGTTCCACGGTGGCTTCGGTCAGCTGGGGGATCAACAGGTGTGACTTGGTAGTTTACTGGGGAAGTTTGGTTGATTACCTTGTAGGGACCAAGATAGCGGTACTGAAATTTATCACTAAGGCCAGGGGTGCGCAGTGGTGTATAGAGCAGTACTTCGTCACCAGGACGAAAAGAGACGACGCGATGCTTCGAATCGTAGCGACTCATGCGGTCTTGCTGGTACGCTTCTGTGTTGAGGCGGGTAAGATGACGGCATCTCGCCACACGGGATAAGAACTGGGCTGATAATGATGAGGAGTAGTCGGGCGTAGAGAAGAAGGAAGTGTCGAGGATTGTAGTGGGAGGACGGCCGAAAACGAGGAAAAATGGGGAGTAACCGGTAGTCCGCTGTACTGCAGTATTATAGGTGAATGTGACGAATGGTAGAACAGTATCCCAATTTCGATGATCCGGTGTGATGTACATGGATAGCATATCCGATAGGGTGCGGTGAAATCGCTCAGTGTCAGACCGTTAGTCTGGGGATGGTAGCTTGAGGTTGTCTTATGGAGGGTCGATGACGCACGAAGAACTTCGGATACGACTGTCGATAAGTCTGGGGATGGTAGCTTGAGGTTGTCTTATGGAGGGTCGATGACGCACGAAGAACTTCGGATACGACTGTCGATAAGAAGGCCGTCCCGCGGTCACTTAGGAGCACCCGAGGAGCGCCATGACGCAATACAATTGACCGCAAAAGGAAATTAGCTACCTCTTCAGCGGAACCAGTCGGTACAAGGGCCTTCTCAGCATAGCGTGTAAGGTGGTCGACAGCTGTTATAATCCAATGGTTACCACCATTGGAGAGAGGTAGGGGACCATATAAGTCGATGCCGACTACGTCGAATGGTGTGGCGGGACAGGGAAGGGGCTGTAGAAGACCAGCGGGCGAAGAAGTCGGCCGCTTGCGACGTTGCCACAGGTGGCAGGAAGCAACGTATTTAGCTACGGTGGTAGACAGGCCAGGCCAAAAGAATCGTCTTTTTACGCGGTCGTATGTTTTGTTAAAACCAAGGTGACCTGCAGTAGCGTCATCGTGGAAAGCCGCTAGTATACGTGGGCGAAGCACACGCGGTACGACTGGGAGCCAGCGAGTTCCATCAGGATAATGCACGTAGCGACGTAGTATGCCATCTTCAAGCTTGAAATTGCGAAGCTGTCGGCGAAGCCTAGCGTTGGGTGGGCTCGAAGCGCCGATAAGGCGGTCGATGATGGGCCGACAGTAGGCATCAGCTAATTGCTGTGAGCGAAGAGCGTGCTTGTTCTCAGAGTCTTCAAAAGAAACTGCCGTAATATGCGTCGGTGGAAGCGATGATCGGCTGTGGTCGGAGGTTGAAATGCATTGTGAAGAAAAACAGCAGGCTGATTCCGAAACCGGGCAGCGAGAAAGAGCGTCGGCGTCTTGGTGTTGGCAGCCCGATTTATAAACGACGTCGAAATGGTATTCTTGCAGGCGTAGAATCCAGCGCCCAAGTCTGCGTGTCAAATTTTTCAGCGAAGATAACCAGCAAAGAGCATGGTGATCGGTCACAACTGTGAAATGCCGACCATATCGGTAAGGGCGAAACTTTTGAACAGCCCAGACGACGGCGAGACATTCCTGCTCGGTAATGGTGTAGTTTTTCTCAGCTGGAGTCATGGTCCGACTGGCGAATGCAATCACTTTCTCACGTGAAGTTGCATCGCGCTGCAGAAGTACAGCGCCAAGACCGTGACCACTGGCATCAGTGTGCAGGATGGTAGGAGCGCTGTCGCTGAAGTGGCCAAGAACTGGATCTGATGTGAGGGCGTGCTTTAGGTCGTTAAAAGCAGTGTTGCACTGTTCAGTCCACACGAAAGGGCTGCGCGCTTTAAATAGTTCATGAAGTGGCGCAGCAATAGTTGCAAAATCTCTTATAAATCGCCAGAAATAGGACGCCAGGCCGAGGAAACTGCGCAAATCTGTAGTACGTTGCGGACGAGGAAAGTTCAAGACCGCGGTTATGTTTTCAGGGTCTGGGCGAATGCCGTCATGGCTAACCAGATGTCCTAATATTTTAATTTCCTTATCTGCAAAGTGGCACTTCTTGGTGTTGAGCTGAAGGCCCGCTGAAGCAAGACACGTGAGGACTTCATTCAGGCGCGTGAGATGGTCAGTAAAAGTTGACGAAAAGATAACAATGTCATCCAAGTAACATAAACAGGTTCTCCATTTGAGACCACGAAGTACAGTATCGATCATTCTTTCAAATGTTGCGGGTGCGTTACAAAGGCCGAAGGGCATAACATAAACTCGTAAAGTCCGTCGGGAGCTGCGAAAGCGGTTTTTTCTTTGTCGTCCTCATGCATAGGTATTTGCCAATAACCTGAGCGGAGGTCCAATGTCGAGAAATATTCGGCACCTTGGACAGAGTCAAGGGCATCATCAATACGCGGCATCGGGTAGACGTCTTTGCGGGTAATTTTGTTGAGTGCGCGATAATCAACACAAAATCGCACCGATCCGTCCTTTTTTTTAACTAATACTACTGGGGAGGACCATGGGCTTGTTGAAGGACGAATAATATCGCGACGGAGCATGTCATTGACATTTTCTTCAATTACTTTTCTTTCCGAGAGAGAAACTCGATAAGGTCGTCGGCGTACAATTGAGTTACCTTCGGTAAGGATGCGGTGATGTGCAACATTAGTCCGTCCCAGTGGTGGGGAAGTGGCATCAAAAATGGCTTGGTGGGATTGAAGCAATTGCAGCAATTCTTGTCGTTGGTGTGGCATGAGGTTCGGATTTTTTGTCTTCGACAGCATGGAAAGAGAGACTTTCGATGAATTACGTTGCGGAGGTAGCGGGGCAGTGAGCACCATCATGGATATACGGTGAGCATCCACTATGCATGGCAGGGAAGTTCCTTTAGTCAGCACGAGGGATTCACGGGAAGTGTTCGTGGCAGCTACTATTGCTGAGCTGCTGCGGAATCGTACAGACTTGATGGGAAGGCGATTCCACGTGCAAGATGACGATGAGATGGTGCGATGAGTAGATCCCCGTCACTGATGTGTTCGGAACGGTAATAAGTGTTTCGCACTGCGGAGGCAATACAGTATCAGCTGCGGCAATGAGGAAATGATGCCGTGCAGATATGTCAGATGAAAAATCACTGTCTGTCATATGGATGACACGGTCGCCACAAGAAATTAACGCTAAAGTGGTTGACAAAAAATCCCATCCTAAAATCATCAAATGCGCACAAGGTGAACACACAGTAAACTGCACAAGGTGGCGGACGCCGTCTATAACAACTCGAACTGTACATTTTGCTGAAGGGTGCAGATGGACGCCATTTGCTCCACGAAGTTCAGGTCCATCATATGGTGTCGTTACTTTCCGCAAACGGTGGCACAAATCAGCATGAATAACAGAAAGTGCAGCTCTTGTGTCAATCAAAGCTTCGACCGGGGATCCTTCAGCTAAAACGGAAATCATATTGTACGGGCGATGAGGAGGACTTTTTGTAAGTTCGCAAAGTGCAGTTTCTCCTCCGGAAACTGCATCGCTTAGTTTTCCGAATTACGGACAGGAACAGTTGTTGCTGGTCGAAGTGGCGAAATAGAGCGGCGGTATGGGGAAGGGGACCGGCGTCGGGATACATGAGCCCCACTTGGTTCAGACGAGGATACCGGCGGTGGAGAGAATCGACGAGGTTGGTTGGGAATTGGTCGTCGCTGATAATATGCAGGTATGTCACGTTCGAAGGCGTCATAACCACGTCGCTCGTTCTGAATGCGTCGGCGACAAAAGCGAGATATATGTCCTCGAATTCCACAATAGCACACTGGGCGAAAGGGGCGCCAAGGTGCGTAATAGGGTGGCGTCGGTTGAGCCATCGTCATGGCGTTGACGTGGTTGTAGGGTGGTGCTTGGGGTGGGGGAACAAAAGGAGGAGGGGATGCAGCGACGTGAGCGTAAGTCGGTGCTGGGCGAGGTGCAGGAGGATCAGGTGCGGCAGGGTGGTTGATAGTGGCCAACTCTTCTTTAATGATGTGGCGGAGGCCGGCGTCGTTAGAAGGAGGAGACGAATGATCGCACCCGTGCCGGCAGAAAGGGCTGAGGGCTTGGAGCTCCTCGCGGATTATCGCTCGAATCATGGCTCGTAGATCGAGGTCAGTAGAGGTCGGGGCAGTAGTGAAGCCGGGCTGCAATCGGGAGGACTGTAGCTGGTCGAGGCGTTGGCAGGTCGTTATAATGGAATCAACACTTGATGGATTTTGGGCAACTAGGGTGGTATAAGCCATTGAATTGATTCCCTTCAAGACATGGTGTACACGTTCAGATTCCGGCATGGTGGGACTGATACGCCGACAGAGTGCCAGCACGGCCTCTATGTATGACGCATAGGACTCATCGGGACCTTGACGGCGGGTAGCGAGCTTGTTCCTTGCGATCTCCGTCCGAACAGCCGGGTCGGCGAAGTACTGTCGGAACTGCTGCTTGAAAGTGGGCCAGTTTGTGGTGTGGGGCTCGCGGTTAATAAACCAATTTCTGGCGACCTCAATAAGGTAGAAAGATACGTTCAAAAATTTCAAAGCATCATCTCACCGGCTGTAGGCACTGCAGCGTTCATAAGTGTCAAGCCAGTCATCGACGTCTTCGTCGCGACGACCAGCGAACAGCGGCGGGTCGCGTTGTCGTGTGGGCACCATCGGAGACGGCGGTGTAGCCGAGGTAGAGGGTCCGGCCGGGTCGGGACTGCTCTCGGTTGACATGACGATGGTAGTTGTTAAACGGCGACCGGAACGTAGCTCCAGCGAGAGGCAGGACACAAGGCAGCAAGGGGATCAAATTTCACCTCCACCACTTGCGAAAGAAGGCCAGGTCCAGACGGCAAGGGCGTGAAGGCAAGGCAAGGTATGCCGTGTCAGCCTTTAATCTGATGGAGAAAAACCCAAGCGCGCGCCAGAGCCGGCGCCGCGGGGCGATGATGATGGTATGTACAAGAGCAAGAAGAATATCATGGTATGTACAAATGAAAGATCCGTGGAGAGCTCACAATATATATATAATATATATACCGGGTGTTCCAGCTAACTTGACCCAAGGGTCACAAAATAATATATTTTAGGTAGGTCAGTGAAACCAGTTGCATACATCTGCCAGCCTCCTTACGCACTACAGTCAATTTTTTGTTTTGCAATTGATTAGCTGATTATGTTAATTTTTGTAATTTATTCAATAATCACCTTAGACCAAAAATGTGAATTGGAAAGTTGTAGAGCACCTTCCGAACCCCCATTTCATTCATTGCGATAAGAAAGTCTTGCATGTATAATTTTTTCCAGGCTCAAAAGAATGCCCGCGAAATACATATACCACGTGATTAGCGCACTTGAGCTCCACGATTGCGGTGCTCTCAGTCGGGGTTTGAGCGAAAGAAATCAGCTGCTGCCGTGACCCGATGGTCCTGTCGCAGCGGCAGGCTGAAATGTTGGCAATGGTTGGAACGAGCTCGAGTTCGCCCGTCGCCACCGCGATCTTGGCAAGGCCTGCGCACCCCAGCAGCCTACGTCACGACAGGCGGATGACGATAAAGTACTGGGAGTCGAAGGTGCGAGCGCGAATTTGAGTCGGGTGTCGTGACTTTCGCTAAATGGAGAGAAGGTGATGCAAAGGCCTTGATAGAATCTCGGTGGTGTCGGCTCGCCGCGCTCGCTGCTACTTGCACCGTCACGTGGGCCGGCTGTCTGACGTTGGCGCATAGGCCATCACAGGCGTATCAGCCTGCTGCTTTAACGGGGCCGAGGAGACACGGCCGCAGCTAATTTCGTTCGCTCAAACCGCGACTGAGAGCACCACAATCGCAGCGCACAAATGCGCTAGTCACATGGTATTATTTGTATTCCGCGGGCTTTTTTTTTTTTTTTTTGAGCCCGGAAAAAAAGATACACGTGAGACTTTATTGCAATTAATGGAATGGGGGTTTCTGAATGTGCTCTACAACTTTCCAATTCTCATTTTTGGTATAAGATGAATAATTAATAAATTAGAAAAATAACATAATTAGCTAATTAAGTCATTGCAAAACAAATAATTGCCTGTAGTGCGCAAGGAGGCTGGCAGTTGTATGCAACTGATTTCACTGACCTACCTCAATTATATTATTTTGTAATCCTTGGTTGAAGTAAGTTTGGACACCCGGTATATATATATATATTCTTTTCTTCTACTTTGTGTTTCATTATTTTTCCCCTAAACAGATTACATTATTAATTTCTGTGATTACCCAAGTAAACATTAAAGAAAAAGTCATAAAGTACCATCCCAAACGCTTTCCTTGGCCACGCCGACTGTTGGCTTCTTTCCTTCACATATATATATATATATATATATATATATATATATATATATAGCGCTTGCAAGTGTGGTATAGCCTTGGAGAGGGAGAGCGGAATAGCTGCTCAGTGGCGCAGTGGCGCAAAACAGTACTCGACAAAATAGGAATCCACAGGAATTCAGCAGGCATTTTATATTGACTCCTGGTTGATGAACGCTAATAAAAAAAAAAAAAAAAAAGCTATTCCGATTAAAATTGCAAATTTATGAATCTTGTCGATTACGACGCAAACGTGCAATCAGCGTGAGTTTTCTAGGAGTAGAGAGTTTTCAGCATGCAAAGAAGGCTGCTTCTGTTAAGCTGAGTAGATAGGAAGCCTATATACGTTGCGCCGCGGCACAACATTACAGGCCACTGTAACAACATGTAGGAAGAGGGATGACAGCCCCCTCTGGCGAATTATTATAAAGCTAAGAAGACGGTACCTTCTCCAGGCTGCCTCAGGATGGAGCTACCGCCGGTTATCGTCGGTCACGACACGCGTTCTTGTGTCTTTTCTCTTAAACAGGTGTCATGGAATAATTAACCACACCATGACCAAAGATTTTGCCTTATCAGTTTCCCTATCATGCTCGAAACCTACGCGACAATTGGAAAAACAGCACATAGGTCTTGTTCCGATATAATTCGATACATTTGTTCCTCCACGGAATACACCAACGGACGTCCATGCAACTATATAATATTAATTCTTAATCGCCTTACTTTATTTCCAACGAAGGGGCAGAGGATTGAATCAAAATGAAAAACTAATCCTAGGCGTCTTTCAAGCCCCTTATATTAAAGGCATGCTGTGGTTATCAACGTGTTGAAGCGTACATTTGAGAATTAATCAGGACAGCTGTTATACAAGAAAGAAATGTGCACATTCATGCACTTCTTGAGAGTTTACGAGTCATTTATGGGCCCCAGCCCATTAAGTTCTATGCCGCATTTTACTCCAGCCCCGAATTTAGGTAGCTGGGTCGTTTTCGACACAATCATTACTCGTACGTGCGTAAGCGGCTGTGGGCAGGAAAACAGTACCCTCCCAACAAATATTGCGTTGTTGTAGAATGACACGCCTTTTCTGAAGGTAGAATTTAAGCCTTATATACAGCCGAAAGTTTCCAGCAGTTCTAAAAATAATTTTTTTAGAGCGCGCGCGCGCGTGTGAGTGCGTGTGCGTGCGGGCGTGCGCGCGCGCGCACGCGAGTGGGTGGTTATATAGGTGGGTGAGTGGGCGAGCGGGTGTCACTATCAATTTTACGAACACTACTTCTCCGCTATCCTGCATCTTGAGCACTCGCTCTCTCTACCAAAATATTTGGTGCTGCACTGAAATCTCAGAAATATCGCTCCGATCGTTCAATCCTTGAAATCTGACCCTATTGCCACTAAACTTTTCTTTTACGAAACAATAATTCGTTACTTGAACACACATCGTCTGGTTGGGACCCAGTCACTAATAATCTCATTTACCGGCTCAAATTTTTCATAACAATGCTGCTCGGTTCGCCATCACTAATTATCATCGCAGTGCCAGTGTATCGACAATGAAATAAGCTCAACTTCTTAACTCTCGCATGTCGTCAAAAGCTTGCACGTACATGCTTCTATAAAAAAATAGCTAATGATGACGATCTCTATGATTGATTGCTCATTCCGACTTCATCTGCATCATCTCGCATAGACCACATTCCCGAAGTTGCCATAATTCCATGCAATACTAAAGTTTATCCGATACATTCATAACCCTCAGACCTAGACACTGAAATCGCCTTCCCTCGTCTAAAGAAACTATCGCTAATTTTTATTATCCCAGTCTGCCATGCGCAGTGTACAATCATACAAATCTTCATTAGTACTGTAAAAACACTGCTTCAATTTTTGTCTGTTGATTTATTCATTACAGAACACCATGTATTGAAAACCTTGCTGCGAAATTAGTGCTTGCATTTTGCGTACTGGTACTTAAAACCTTGCTAATTTAGCGATTGCATTTTGTATAATGATAGCTTGATACTATATTTTGGCATTGTATTACTTACACAATAACATGTACTGCTCTGTAATATGTAGGCTCAGCTATTACATATTGCTTGCATGTTTTTCTTCCAGCTGTGCATATATTATTTGGTTTTTGTAACCAACCCACTATACTTTGTAGTGTTTCTACCCCGAAGGTAATAAACAAATAGATAAATAGATAAATAATTGGCTCGATGTTTTGTAAATAACTATGAAGCAAGTGCAGAATATTGCGCAATACGTTTTATGAACATATCGATATAAATGATACAAGCTACCAATGTGCACCGAAAGTTTGTTTCTGAAGTTTTTTTTCTGGGCTAAAAACATTCATGTTAGAACAAAATAAGGAATACACACACGAACGCTCCTGTGTGTATCCCTTATTTTGTCCTTGGAGTGCCTTAAAACCTAAGGGCTTGCGTTTTGGAAACATAAGAGCGAAAAACACCAAACCAGTGGAGGGAAGATCTTTTAGATATATATTAATTGCCATCGTGATGTTCTTCCACAATGGGTGAGAAAGTTACATTCAAACATCGTTCTCAGAAAATGTTCAAAACTGCGTTTCAATAAAAGTGCTGGTTTTTATTACGGCCGTTTTGCTCTGGTGCGCGCGCGCGCGCGCGTGTGTGTGTGTGTGTGTGTGTGTGTGTGTGTGTGTGTGTGTGTGTGTGTGTGTGTGTGTGTGTCTGTGTGTGTGTGTGTGTGTGTGTGTGTGTGTGTGTGTGTGTGTGTGTGTGTGTGTGTGTGTGTGTGTGTGTGTGTGTGTGTGTGTGTGTGTGTGTGTGTGTGTGTGCGTGCGTGCGTGCGTGCGTGCGTGCGTGCGTGCGTGCGTGCGTGCGTGTTTTATTGCGATAGCAATACTGCGCCAGGTTTCGAGCCGTCGCGTGGTCCCGGCGGAAGCCACGCTTGACCTTGAACAGCCGAGGAGGAGGAGGAGGAGCAGAAGAAGAAGAAGAATGGAAGAAAGAGACGAAGAAGAAGACTGGTAACTGACGCTCTCGCGTCATACGCTTAAAGGATGAGCTTAAGTGTCCCCAATAATGTAGCACCTTATACTAATAGGGCGTAATAGGGGAGTAAAGTAGCAGGCAAAAGAAGCTTCCGCCGTTGCTATCGCAATTTTTTCAGACTCACCGTTCAACCTCGCTCTAGGGACAGAGGAAATAAAAAAAAGAAGCTTATGTTTAGATATTTTTTATTTCGACGACTTGCCTCGTATTTAAGGTGGCTTGTCAATAGGCTAAAATTGGTTGTGGTGTGGGTTTGATTTTCTGAAAACCGAAGCAGGATACAGCTCGTTTTCCGTTAGCCGCACAGAAACGCTGTCCTTCCATTTAGGCGCAATTGCGTCATTTCCTGTACTTATCCCGATCTAGAGGTCTGCATTCCTGTTCATGGCCACTAAAGACGGTGAAGATATACGTCAGGTGAATGCATATAAAATTAGCTCATGTACTAGGTACTGAGCCCCGTCGGCAAGTCACCGACTGGATAGGGACCGCCCAAGATTATTTTTTACAAGGCCTGCACCCTAATACTACTAGGGAGCAATTCTTCCTCTCTCTTTACTTGCACTTTAGAGGTCCACTAAAATGGGCCACCAAGAAGGATAAACAACGCCATAACACTGATAGATATTGAACCACCCATCATTCTTCCGCAAAAATTTTCTATCTAGCTTCTGCAACACCACAGATATCGGCGATTAAAAATGAACAAAGAATACAAGCAAGTTCAAAGCTCCGCCTAGAAATACGTCACTTCGACGAACTTCCGGTTGACGCGCGCTCACTCGCTGGCGTACTTGTGTCAACCCCTCCTCGCTCGCACACGCCTGAGGAGTTCGCCAGTTCGCGCAGCGACAGTTAGTGTAACCGCGAACCCATGGTTAGGCCATGTTACACTGCGGACTAAACCATGGTTACACCACTAACCGCGCTTATCGCAAACCGAGCTTGGCGACCTCGGTTTGCGTCGTTAATCAAGGTTATGACGGCGTCTGTTGACGGAGGCTACTCGTCGGCGCCCGAGTGCGCGAAACGTACGAGCGGGACTGCTTCACAAAGTTATGCATTTGCCCACTGTATCACGTTTAAAGATCGATGTATAGAATATAGTGCAGCCCGACGTCTTTTATTACGGCCTACAGCGCAGCGACCGCGTACTGAAGCCTTGTCTTGCCTGCAGTATCGTATGAACGGCTTGTTGCTGAGCAGAACGTCAAAAAATGCGCGGCCTTAGCAATGAAAGTACACGAGTTTGCAACGCTTGCAGCACGGGATGCCGCGAGCAGGCTAAGGTACGTTACACAATTACCGCGGGGGTGGGGCGCGCGAGCGCGGCGAACGACGGCGCCGTGCGTGACCGTCCCTAGTCGTCGCTAGGCCTAAATTGTTTCGCTTCGAAGCCGCGGCGGTCGGCACTTTGGAACTGATCAACGCTGTCGTACATCGTCTACTTATGAAACTGCCTTATAGTGAACCTATCCTGCCGTAGTAAAATAATTATAGGATTAACTCTGGCGACGCATTAATAGCAGAGCTAGTACGAGAAGATCGGATCAGCCGAAATGCACCAGCGGCAGCTGGCTTGAGCAGGAACTTGCTTGTAACACGGCTATCGCTCTTACCAGCAATTTGCTGCTGGTCAGCGATCCTCACGAGGGCTTAATGCTTGATATTCGGCTCAGTATTCCAGACGCCAACAAATTTTAGCACGCTTTATTTCGGACATCGGTGCTAACAATCCGCCGTGTCGTTCGCGAACGGTATGCGGGAGGAGGGGCCACAGCGGCGGTGTTTACGGCGGTCGAGGAGGTGCTGCCATCGTGCGATGCTTGACCGTGCTATTGACGTCTCGTCGGACGACACTCCGGTACTCCTGAAACCACGTTATATAAATAAGATATTTGTAAATGCAGCTTCGTTCCGCTGATCACTGCGTCGCTTCGGTTGTTGTACTTGATGGGCAATGGCCGCCTAACCGATAAGGGCGGCGAGCTGTGTAACAGCCCGCACAGAGTTCGAGCAGTGCACAAGCAGACGATTTTCGCAGCTACCGGAAGTGTGTCCGTGACGTCATGGCTGCAGTGGCCGCAGCGAATGGCAGCTTCTAGCAAGCCTTGCACATGGCCGGGTTAAAAGGGAGGGAGGCGCGCGCTCTAAGAAAGAAGGCGCCTTTCTCCCCTTTAGCCCGGCCATGCCTTGCCAGTCAACTCACTCGTGACGTCACGGGTTAAGGAAATAGTTCCATGCGACACCGCCAAACGACGACTTCTCTGCCCGAGAATTTCAAAAAACGCTGTTTTTAAAAATTAATAATAAATCACTGGCTTTGTTCCAAGGAGTTATACTTAGGTTTAGTGCTCAAAAGTATTTGTTCTACACACTGAAAACGTTTATCAGTGGCTTCTTGGTGGCCGTTTCAGTGGACCTTTAAGTGCACGGCTGAATCAGGCCACGTGTACTCCTTAAAAAGGGTGTCCTGATAGAAAGAGCGGAACGGGCGTTCAAAAGGAAAGTTCAGTGAAGGAGACATTCGTGTTCGGGGCTTGGTGCCTAATGGCATCTGCTTTCAAATCGCCAATATTGTGACCACCTCCTCGTGTTCAGTGTCTCTTGATAAATCTTTTGTAATGTTTAAAATTGTTTAAGGAGTTTGTGTAGATATGAACTTCTCGTGTAGACACTACGCTATTTATAAAGTCCATCGTGTCATGGAAAATGTAATGCCCACAACCAATATAAGCCCTGATGGCCAGTGACGTACTTCCGATGTGCCGTAACACAGAATGTGTCCGGCTAGCAGCTGCTTTTATTTCATCTTTCCCAACCGAAGCTTTCGTATACGCTGTACATGTTCCGTGACATATAACCACTGTCCGAGTAGTTGACTTGACTTCAGGGTGTAGTTAACTAGTCTTGTAGCAGTTATATCTTTGTAAGCCCACCAAGATGGTATATCATTCTCGGTGTCTTCGCTGTCACCTAACTGTATACGGCCACAAACGGCGTAACTTACTTTCTCTTTATATTTCTTGTTCTCTCTCGCTGTTCAGTAAGCTTCACTCAGTGTGTTAGCTGTGCACGCTCCTGGCGAACCGAGATGAATGTAAGTGTTGTTAATGCCATGGTAGCGCTCAATGCGGGCCTATTTATGATTTTTAGTGCCGCTCCTCGCTTTCTCAGGCGACTAAATGGAGTCTTTAGATTATCCAGGATTGAAGTACCTATAGAAGTCGTTCAGCTGTCTCACTCTCGGTTCACTCTTTTGATTAGATTCGTTTTATCAAGTAAACGCAGTCGCTGCTGCTTTCGTTGTCCTATGGAGCCATAGTTTACATTGGCTCACTTCACTATATGTGAAAACACTCACAAAAGTTTAGAGCCCAGAGGGTTTGGCTCTGAGCCGCGTACTGTGGCTCCTACAGCATTCATGAGAGCCTTACCCGTTGGAGGGAACAAGTTCAAAAGTATTCTCATCTTCAGGGAATTTACAGCACTAGAAATTTACTGGAAATGCGTTGTGAGCTCCACGGTGTGGCTCAGAAATAAACCCTTTCTGCTCCATGGTATTGCATCCGCCAAAACAGTATGTGCGATTCGATTTTAACTGTGTTTCGCGGCGGTGGTTTGGTGGTTAGGGCGCCCGACTGCTGAGCACAATGACGCGGTATCTAATGCCGAGCCTCCTCGAATGGGGGCGACAAGCAAGGCGCTCGTGTGCTGTGCGATATCAGTGCACGTAAATGAACCTCAAAGTGGTCAAAATTTCCGAAGTCCTCCCCTACGGTGTCTCTGATAGCCTCAGTTGTTTGGGGCGTTAAACCCAATAAACCAATTATTTCAACTGCAATAATATTTTTTGCCTGAGTGCTTTGGCTGTATTTACTGAAAAAAGCTATAGACTTACCAAGCGAGCGCCTAGCATGTGTCGCCAATCATGGGGGCCTATGGTCTCGGTTCAATAATTTGCTAATTCAGTCGTTCTCCCACATAAATTTTTTCTTGCAATTCTTTCATGATAATGCTTTGACATTTTTATCTCTCCATTTTCCTGAATTTAAAAGCAGGTCATCAAGTGGTGCATATCGTACAGTCTATGATTCCTTACTATTATACCTGATTTTCATCTGCAAGTTTAGTACTAGGTCAAAGTAATAATGAATAAATATATTCAAATGTTACCTTTAAAAGACCTGAAAAACTAAGGTGTTACTCACGATGAGAATCATAAGAACCACGTCAAAATTTTACTGTGTTTCTTGTTGAAATTCAAGTAACCTTTCTTCATGATGCACATACTTATCAACAATGGAATGTTCGCTTCTTCGACATCATCCTTATTTTTCAGGACGGCAAAATGGACTCGCAATGCCTGAAAAAGTTCACCTCTCTCTTATCAAGGAAACTTTCTATACGTGTGCTGCCCGGGAACAACGCCAGTAGGTTTAAAGAGGTCCCAGTTGGCTGGTGCTGCAAGAAGAGCGATAAAGGCGGCCAGTGGTGTGTTTTCTCTCAGGAGACCCGGGGTTCTCGTCAGGTGCCGCGATGTTTGCCGAGCGAACACTCTGTTTGACGTAAAAGCGCGCTTGTAAAACAATTGCATCTTCGCTGGCTGTGCTGAGGTGTGGAAAGCGCTTACAACGACGTTTTTCTATCGTTTTAAGTGGCTAACACGTACCCTTGTGCATGCATCACCGGTAATTTTATGCCAAATTTGAGCATCAATTTGTATTCCTGTCACTTTGCAAACATATTACTTTTTTTCCTGACTAGGGAAAAATAGTTTAGGGTAATCATTAGGCCTTAAAGCCCACAATACGCCTTAGAAAGCTCTTAGACGGATTATTCAGGCAAGGGACAAACTCACAAAGTCTGAACAGCATTTTGTTTTTGCCAGATAGAGTGCACTTATCCGAAAATTCCTGGGCTTAATATATAAGGTCTGTATATTATGTATAATATATAGGTATATATATGATATAAATACGTCTCATATGGCCCTGCTACGTAACGGCTCAGTTCAAGTCAGCCGGCGACCACGAGTGAAGTGGCGTAGCATCCGAATGATGCAAAACGAAGCTGTTCCGGCCACCGGTTCCTCACCCCTCGATCCCGAGGCAATCAGTGTGGTTCTAACTATAGTGAACCTTTTTCGACAACGTTATTTACTATTTGCAAAGGATAATGGCCACGGGAAGTTACGGAAAAGTGTGCAGCAGATGACGCTTCACAGGCCTAAAAAAAGAAACACAGCCCTGAAGTACGCTACAAGAGGTAGGAGGCTGGGGAAGCGGTCAAGAGGAAGCATCCAGATTTGCTGGTAGGTTGTCATACATGTTCACTATGTAAATAATTAGATAGCTGAGCCGAGATTTTACGAGAGCTTCAGACTCAGAAAGTAGGCCAAATATATAGTGTCTGATGCTTGAGCCGGCCTCAGCGCGGTAAAGTATAGCGCAGCATGCCAGTTCCAACAAAGACATCTATTCCAATTCTCGTGGAGACAGCACGCCAGCATAACACGTTGTTTCAGGAGTACAACAATGGCGGAAGCTAAGACTGCATTTTCAGGCAGCCTTGCCCCCAAAAGAAGGTTGCCTTTTGTGAAGCCAGCCCAAAGTTCAAAACTCTGGGGGCACTTTGGCAGCCTTGAGCGCACTAGGCGAAAGCCTTTACCGCGCCACTTCGATCTCCAATGACTGCCAATTACGACTGAGACCACATCATTACTTATTTCGTTGTGAATGTTTGTTTGTGAATGTCGCTTCGTGCGCCTGCGTTCCACGTCCCTTGCTTTGCTACCTGGCGATGTGGCCAGTCGCTGTTGGCGCTTCCTTCCAGTCTTCCTTGCTTTTTTCCCAGGCGAAGCATTGCGTCGTCGAAAACGCCCTAATTCCGCATCTCTCGCCTTAGTTCCTGGAGAAGTCTGGAGCCGCCGTTGACGCTTTCGTTCATTGATCTTTCGCCATCGGATGTTGGGGGAATCCGCCTTCCTGCGCTTATCCGAACCGCTTGGTGCCGAATCACTGGGCCGCTTGAGATCCATCCAACTCACTCACTAGACTGCAACGGCACGTCTGGCTAAGGAGCGCCGATGCAGCGCGTACTCGCCTAGTACTCGCTGCGCCTACGGGTGCAGGTGACGCCACTGTTGCTATGCGCAGCCGCCCATGCGCTTCAGCGTTGCCACCTGTCGCCGAAGAGCGAGGAGGGTGTGCGCCGGTGCGGGGCAGGGTTACAGCTGGCACTGTTCCAGCCTTTGGATGAAACGGACGGACGGTCCTCGCGAGCATGAGTGGGGGAGTTCAAGTGCAGCATCCTTAGCAGTCATTTGCGGTTCCTCAAAAAAAAAAAAAAAAATCGCAGACCGCAGCACGCCACTTTAGGCATCTTACAAATGTCTTCGTGCATTCTTCGGGGGCGACGCCTACAATCCCTTAAAGAGGCGCTAAACCAATAACGTGCTTCCACGCAGCTTCCACTGGCGTCTTTCTATGAAAAGAGCCGATGATGGAACGAACGTCACCAAAAGATTTCTCGCCAGCTGGGCTCCAAGTAACACTACTGGCAGAAGTGGCATATGGTCCTGACTTGGCTAAAAGAGCATGCCAACAGTTCTCAAACTTTCTAAATTGTTTGTACAATCTCACGTGCGACTTCTTGCGAAAAGAAAATATTTTTCCAGACACTCCGTTTTTTCTTCATTTAAAATTTAAGTTTAAATACTAGCGTGTCCCAGAGCATTCACGCGTCTTGCTTCATCGGCTTGCGTCTATTGCGGTCGCGCATCGGTTGCTACGAACAGGCAGAGCCACGCAACGTGACGGGGGATCCACGTTCTAAACCATTGGCTCAGACTGCCGTGCGAATGCTGCTTAACGACTTTGCAACAACCAGAGCAACGCTCCTACAGCCTCGTCCTTACGCCCCGCTCTCTCCGTATTTTAAGGACCATCAGTGACACCTAGAAAGAGCTCATGTTCTTTTCGGCCGTAGCGCCATTTCGTCGCCGCGATGCAGAGGCCGGGAACGGTGAACTGGGAGAGCGGCTGTTTGCTTCGTTTACGTGATTTTGTCGTATTGTGTTCTGAAGAAATTTGCAGGGACGCTTTAATATTTAAATAGGTATTCTATATCAGAGCCTATCATAACTGTGCCAACATAATAAAGTGAAAGTTCGTTCGCAGAGTATTTAGTTGCACCCATCCCACTCTATTATTACTCGTACTCCCGTGATGGCAGCTGTTATTGATAGTTCTTACACAATCCCCGACTTTGCCGAGCAGTTGTAAAGCCCACGTATACATGACACGTGGTTCAGCTAGCTACGTGAACTGTGTGAGCCTGTGTCGCTGTTTTCTGGCAAGGCACGAAAATGATTTAATGAAGCTAGATAAGCTTAATCACCTGCGAGGCTCTGAATTCTTGAATTCATCTTATTATATCTTAAAGCTTGAGGGCTCCAAACAACGCTAAAATCACAACGCACAGACGAGTTCGCTACCCACCGCTATTAAAACGCTGCCATATCAATCCAGACTGAGTTCTTACTCTTGAATGTAGTCGAGAATACGATAGACTGATGAGGCTATATTATGGCCCAAGATTTCGGTTACTGACCAGGCGAAAGGTTAAGTGCAATGCCAGGAGACCCAGATGAAGTGATGTGGCTTCTCTGATGATTTAACACCTCTTTTCGAAATTCCGCTTAGTCTGCGAATATAGGCCGCAATCAGACGAGTACATTTCGCTTGGTTTAATACGAAGCGCACCAAGACCAGCGGGCGGCCCGTTTCCCGCAGTTTCACATCATGAGTTATTCTTCGGCTCTCGGCAGGTGGCGGCACTGGTCCACAAACCTCCTGGCGCTCCCCTGAAGAGCAGTAAAAACTGCTTACCGGGGCACCGACACAGGCACAGCGCAAAGGAAGTCAATAAAACAAACAGTTCGTCATGTACGTCAGCGCCCAGGCCAACTGAAGCTCTGCTAATAATTTACAATTGGCACAACTGAACTACCACTAAGCTTCTGCGCCATTATGGCTTATGAGCTGCAAACCAACTCAACACAACCGAACGGGTGGAGGCACTTTATGCGTCACTGTCCCTTATGATCGTATAATGGCACGGAAGAGCATGAAAGCTGCTACATTTGCTTAAGGTTTTCGGTCGACACAAGCTAAAGCTTGCAGTTTAAAGAATGCAAGCCCAAATCATTCTACACGTGTTTTTTTTTTTTTTTTTTTTTTATTGTATACAGATCATTATTTTATGCCCTACGAGAGATACGCTGGTGCGGTCTGTGCAGGTGACTGTGAAGCAAGGCCCGCATTATGTACATGACAGACCTCAGTGAAGAAACGATTAATTAGCTCAGATTAACTTATGAACTTTTTCATCCTTCTATTCAAGGAGCAACATTATGTTAAGAACTTGAAGGCTGTCAACAAGGAGATGAGTCCAGCTTTTTTTTTTTTAAGGTCAATGGATTTCGAAATATTTTACCTCAAAATTCGCATTTTTTTAGCTGGACTTCTCACAATGCACATTTTTAAATTAGTGTCGCTAGGCGTACTAATGTCGCAGAAATCACGTTAAATGATTCTACGTTTTAAAATAGACAGCCAGCTTCCATAGTTTTTGTATTAAGAGCGCAAGCAGCGCAACTTTAAAAATGTGCATTCAGGAAGCCAACTTTCTGAGCTAAAAATGCATATAGTCGAACGCCTCTTCAATGAATGCATCTACAGCGAAATGACCTGTATGACGAAGAATTTAGCAGGTGCTGCCGCATAGCTTTCATATGTATTGTGAACGCCTCTACAGCTAATACAAGCGCAACGAATTTGCCTATATAACTGAGAAATTTGTTCTTTCCCGATGGCTAATTCGCTTCTTCACAACGAGCAGTAGGTAGCGGCGCGGTTATTGCGCTCCGCAGCTGTTACTGAGTTACGGGAGCGCGTAGGGAACAGCACTGTATTGACTGCACCGGAAATTCTTAACTCTGCAGTAGCCGTGGTACCCGCACGCC